>NC_142935.1:943614-996114 GCF_046866305.1 Octopus bimaculoides | reverse complement strand
GGTCGATTTTGCATTTCATCCTTTCGGGGGTCGATGAAATAAGCACCAATCACGCACTGGAGTCGATGTAATCTACCAGCCCACCCCCCTCCGCCAAAGTTTCAGGCCTTGTACCTATAATAGAAAGGATTATTACTATTGTTGTTGTTTTGAAATGAGGAGTTTCGACTGTAAGGGAATGTCATCTTTCGAAATGGCACCGTTGTCGAGACATGAAAAGTCACCAATTAAAAGTTAAGAACTCAGTTTTTTTAGAATTACAAGGAATTCGTAAAAGAATTTTTAGGAAACGTATAAAGTCTGAGAGCAAAGCTAGAATGGAAGCCTATGAATTTGATTGCTATCAACTTTCAGGAAATGTCAATGGAATTGGTATAAGAGAGACATAATTCGTATTCTTCATCATGCATAGTGTCGTGTTTCTTTCTGTTGAAGGTTTAAACCCCGCTGGAATTGGGGTTTTTTTTTGTCCATTTTTTAAAAGCATGTATGTATATGCACATACACTCGTATATATATATATATATATATATATATATATATATATATATACACACATATATATAAACACATATATACGTGTACAAACGCATGTATACACGTGAGCATACGTACGTGTAAATGTACACATGTATTCACGTACATGCTTACACATACACACGCGTACACACAGACGTACATACATACGCACGTACATACATACATACATACACACACACATACTTACACACACATACATACATACAAACATACATACATATATACATACATGCATACATACATACATACATACACACATACATACAATTCAATTCAATTTAATTCAGTTCGACTCAAGAACGGGAAATCCCCTCCAAGTGCCTGCAACATAAAAGGCTGAAAATGTTGACAGACAAGAAATGTCGTCTGCGCAAAATCAAGGCTGAGCGCATCAAGCGCATAATTGCCAAACTGCGAGAGAATGTCTTCCAGATGTTATCTTCCCATGAGGCATGATGCGGTGGCCAGAACGGAATATGGAAAGAAAAGCACCAACAGATGAAGTTGTCTAAATTGAAGTTGATGGGTGAAAAGAATATTAGTGGAACTTTAAAATTAAAACAGTCATAAAGCTGGATCCCAACTAGTCATACATCGCTGTATGTGATCTCAAGAAAAGGTGTGCTTTGTTGTGAAAACCAGTTGCCTTCTGGAAGCCAACGGGGTTTGGAAAATAAGGGAGGATGAAAATATCTTTGGACCTTTGATAAAGACTTTTCAAATCCAGTACCCAAGTTACACCTTTACCTTAAAATCTATTATTATTGGAGCAACTGGATACATACTAACACGTCTGGAACCAAGTATGGCTGAAATTAGGTTCTTGCGGAGAGAATGCAACTCCTTACTCGATACGCTGTAAATGATCCCTATATCCCGAACAAAAAACAAATCTGCGAGATCTTGTTAAGACTTAAAGGACGAGGGACAAAACAAGATGCTTTCCTTCACAACGTTGCTACAAAGTCGGTGGCCGATCAGAATTTGCTCTAAATTAAAAAAAAGAAACCCCCCACACACACACACACATACGTACATACGTGCATACATACGGCTTAACCAGAACAAGCAGGGGTAGCACTCGTGGTCATTGTGCAGGTCTTCCGAGACTATTGCGAAAAGAAAAGAAAAAGAGAAAGAAGACAGCAAAACTTATTGATTACCATAGTAAAAAAAAATCTCTTCGAGAAGATACTGACATATTCTTAAAATAGAGAGATATCTGGTTCGAATACTGGCGACGGTGTTTGTAGTTCTTAAAGAGCCAATATGTGGTGCTTAAACCGGGCAATTTTTAAGTCCATTCGTGCTTCCAGTCATGACCATCCCGTCTTTTTTCTTTTCTATATTCATTGAGAACCCAGACTAAAAACTAACTGACACCCCAGGGGTTAAGATAGCGTGCGTTCGAGTCGTTCCTACCAACGGAACAGCTTGTTTGAGAAATGAACGTGAAAATGACCGAGCAATCCAGACACGCGTGCCATTAATGTAGCTCTCGTGGAGACTGAGAGGCTGGCCCCATTTGAATTATGAGTACAACTCATTTTTGCCAGTTGAGTTGACTTGATTGGAACATCGCGTCTTGCTCAAGGATGCAACGCGCTGCAGGATATCGAACTCACGACCTTACGATCGAGAACTGCGCATCCTCTCCACTCAAGCCAAACCCTTATTAAAGCAGCGAATTGCCCGACTTGCTAGAGTTTTGTTCCAATTCTGTACACTCTGAGATCAAATCCCACCAAGGTCAACTTTGTCTTTCATCCTTTCAAAGTACGAATCCAGGTGGTGGATTGGTGGCGGTTAGACACGGTCGGGCAAAATACCTTGCAGTGTCTGTTCCGGTTCGTTGCGTTCTGACATAAACATCTCTGCGACGACAATGGTGCCATGTTGAATCTGCCCAGATCGACGGCGTTTCTCTTGGACAAACATCGGCAGCGAGGAGGCGCATGGCCAATTGCAAGTCTTCTTCAAGAAGTCTTGCCCAGCCTTGCACTTAGATGTACAGATTCGTGGTTGACAGTGGCCAACGGAGACCCATACAAAAATTATCGTGTCTCTGTGGTAAGAAGCTTGCTTCCCAACCACATGGTTCTGGGTTAAGTCCCACTGTGTGGCACCTTGGGCAAGTGTCCGACCAAAGCTTTGTGAGTGGATTTGGTAGACGGAAACTGAAAAAAGCTCGTTGTATGTGTGCGCGCGCGCGTCTTTATGTCTTTGTCCCTAACCATCGCTTGACAATTGATGTTGGTTTGTTTATGTCCCCGTAACCAAAAGTCACCGACAGAATAAGTAACAGACTTTAAAAAGTAACAACTGGGGTTGACATGTCCAACTAGAATTCTTCAAAGCGGTGCCCCAGCATGGCCGTAGTCTCATGACTGAAATTGGTTAATGATAAAAAATAACAAGTATTCAGTTGTTTATATTTACTCCTTTGGCTGATTAAGCGATGTAAAGCGTATTTAATCTCCATACCTTCGTTTTATTTGCTTTTTTCATTTTAAATTTGCTTTAACCCTAACCCTAACCCTAACCCTAACCCTAACCCTAACCCTAGGGTTAGGGTTAGAGTTAGGGTTAGGGTTAGGGTTAATTGTTTCAGAATCGTTTGTTTATGTAGTCGGCACTTAATGTATATCGGCTGAATGGACGTCAGTGATTGGTTGAAATTACAGAAATACGACAACTTTAACATGGAATAAGTTATGGATTTCTTTTTTTTTTTTAAGAAGACTAAGAGAAAAAGATGTTTTATATGACATATTCTACCAGTGTTCCAAGTTTCAAAGTGTTTCGTTAATGAAAAATGTGGCCCCCGTTTTAAAAAAGATCCCCAAAATCTAATCAGTTTGTGTCAGTCCCGAGGACAAACATCACTGAAAGTTTCATCCGAATCCATCCAGCGGTTCTTGAGATATCTTGTCCACGGACAAACAAACGAACAAACACGACTGAAAAACTATATCTCCGCCTTCACTAAGGCGGAGGCAATAATAATAATAATAATAATAATAATAATAATAATAATAATAATAATAATAATAATAATAATAATAAGCTGTTTGGGATTCACGAACCGCTTGCATAGAGACCCCCCCTGGTCGGTTGGAAAACTTTGAAATGTTTACTGCAAGTAATACATATTTTTGAAGCATGCAGTGTTTATGTCAACAGCCTTATATCACCGCAATTCAGACCCGAACTGTGAATAAATATTTAGGTTGGACAGTCGCCATTAATGAAGCTGTCAACAAAAGGGTTTATCACTGGGTGAAAACGTGTAAAATTAGCGGGAAATTAAAAATATTTACTTTATATAATGTATAATATCCCCCACCTTCTCTCTCTCTCTCACATATATATATAATAGCCTTGGGCCGACCTAAGCCTTGTCAGTAGATTTGGCAGATAGAAACTGACAGAGGCCCGTCGTATATATATATATATATATATATATATATATGTGTGTGTGTGTGTGTGTGTGTGTGTGTGTGTGTGTGTGTGTGTGTGTGTGTGTGTGTGTGTGTATGTATGTATGCATGTATGTATGTATATGTATGTATGCATGTATGTATGTATTTGTGTGTCTGTGTTCCCTTATGTTCCTGTGTTTCAGTCATTTGACTGCTGCCATGCTGGAGCATCGCCTTTTGCCGAACAAATCGACTCCAGGACTTATTCATTGTAAACCTAGTACTTACTTTATCGGTCTCTTTTGCCGAACCGCTATTTTACGGGAACGTAAACACATCAACATAAGGGAACAAACACATGCATGAATACATACATACATACATACATACATACATACATACATACATACATACATACACATGACGGGCTTCGGTTAGTTTTCATCTACCAAATCAACTGACAAGGGCTTTGGTCGGCCTGAGGCTATAGTAGAAGACACTTGCCCAAGGTACCACGCATGAGGCTGGGAGGCAAGATTCTCACCACACTGCCACTCTTGCGCCTAACATTTATATATGTATATGTAAGTATCTACACACCCACACATGTATGTGTGAGTGTGTGTGAACGTATATATGTGTGCGCGCGTTTGTGCGTATGTGTATGCATATATATCTATATATATATCGATTAGTCAATGGGTTAGATGGTTAACCAGTTGACAAAAATACAGAAGAGAAATAGAACCAGGGCGTGTTTATAATTGGCACAATGACCCTCCCAAGATACAACAAGATATATTTCAACACAGAGATTCACGTCAAGATGCTTGTAAAACAAATACACGAGTCAAATTCGTTGATTTTTGGTTCAGAAATTCAAAATGGACCACCAGGGCTGTGGTAAAGATAACGAGACTTTCTATTCGTGACGAAGAAGGCATCATCAATGTAAAAGTTAGAGTAGGGAGGCTGGATGCTGACGCAAACTCAACGCCCATAATTGAAACAGAATTCTTCCGTTTTGAATTGTTATAAATCAGCACCATTTTTTTCATCTTTATGAAGACGTTAGAAAGATTTTACGAACTCGGTGAGATACGCAAATTTGCAAATTTCATCCCATTATCGTCAGAATTATTGAATTAAACAAGAACTTAGTGTTTTCAGTGAAAATTATTTTCGTTACAATTGTAATTTAAGAGAAAATATTGTTGTTTAATCAAGATAATGGTATTAGTTTTTAAAGCATTCTGTGCAGAAGAAAAGTCCTAATTTCCAAAGCACTTTGTTTTGTTAAAAACTGATTTTTCCAAGAAAATATCTCACAAAGCAACACTTTTATTTATTTTTTTGCCAAGGAAGCTGAGTGATTTTTTTCCGAGTAAATACATATTCGTAATTGATCGAAATCTACTTCCAGTCAGCCCCACACTTATTCTGTATCAGTCAATGTTTAACCTGCGCAGTTTAGGTGTCATGTGATCTGACAATAGTATATACATAATTCTGTTGATGTAGATCATTGGATCTGGCATATCTCCAAGTCAATTTGAATCGATTTGATTTCCATTGGAATGTTCAGGATCTTCTCCAATAATGGAAGTTGTTAGGAATGTCTGAACATCATTTCTCGCCTCAGATCTCACATTCGATAGCAATCTAAAGATCAATCGGAGATTCCATTTAATAATAACTATTTCCATCAGTTTTTAGTTTTTTTGTATATTGAACTATTTTTAGTATTTCAGAAAGATTTGGCAGCAATTTCTTTCAACTCGAGCTGCTGCCTAGAGGATGCCTGCGGAACTGTGCAGAATGGTTTGCAGCTAAATCAAGGTACTGTATTATTATGAAGGTGGAGCTGTGCGGCACACCTCATCGTTCGGTTGCTTATTTTGGTACCACAGATTGCCTGATCAGGGATGACAGGGACTAAACAACAACAAGCTTTTATTATTATGGTTTCAAACTGGAGGAGGGGGATAAGTTGATTTCATTGACCCCAGTGTTTCACTGGTACTTAAGTTATCCACTCCGAAAGGATGAAAGGCAAAGGCGACCGTGACGGAATTTGAACTCAAAACGCAGCGACGGGCGAAATACCGCTTAGCATTTTGTCCAGCGTGCTAACGATTCTTTTCTACTCTAGGCACAAGGCCCGAAATTTTCTTCTTTTTTTTGAGGGGGGGGGCAGTCGATTAGATCGCCCCTAGTACGCAACCGGTACTTAGTTTATCTGGTCTTGTTCCTAAATTAAAAGCCATTACAATAATTAGTGAGGATGGCTAATTAGTAGTAGTGGTAGTGGTGATGGTGATGGTGAAGGGATGCACTCCACCTCGGGTGACACTTTTATAGGAACGATACTTTTGAGTCTGCTGCGTAAGCCTATCGGGGTCCACAGCGGCAAATTCAGGAGTTGCCTCGGACAGCACACTCCACCTACGCCACTGCTTAGTAGTTAAGCTATACAATCACCAGTAAATTGGTCTCAAATTTTGGCACAAAGCCAGCAATTTTTACTTTTAGTAGAAAAGATTATTTCAATAAATAACAACAGCGGTGAGCTGACAAACACGTTAGCACACCGGATAAAATGCTTTGCGGCGTTTCTTTACGCTCTGAATTCAAATTCCTCTGAAGTCGACTTTGACATTAGTTCTTTCGGAATCGATAAAATAAGCTCCAGTCGAGCACCGGGGTCGATGTAATTGACTAATTCTCTCCCTCAAAATGCCGGGTCTTGTGCCTACAGCAAAAGAATTATTTCAATAAATACCATCCCTTCTCAAAGCAAATCTAATTTCGGAGATTGATGTTTGGTTTTTAGAAACACAGACAAAAAGGAATAAAAAAAATGAAGCTAGACAGTAAAAGACATTGCAAGAGTAGTAAACATTATTTAGTTTTAACTGAATTATTCTGTCACTTCCGTCATATAATTTCCGCTCTTTGCTTCCGTCGTTTTTGATACCCATTATTTTAATTAATTAACTGTTTTATCTTGATCAAGGACGCAATGTTTTGAGAACAAATACACACCAAATAAAATGCGGGAGAAAATTGTTTTCTATATTTATTTCTCCGTACACAATTTATAAATATACATTTCCATAACTATTCAAATATTGTGTGTCTGTGTTATGTTATGATATAATATTGACGGTAAGGTGTCTACGTGGCCGACCTACTGGCTAGAAATATAAGTCTAAATTCTTATTATTCTCAAACCCGACCGTATCATATTAAAAAAAGGAAAAACACGTTAGATAATATAGTCCTAGGTATAATGTGTAGGAGCAGTTACCTCCCCCGACGACGGCTGCCTAATTAGTTGGTCAATTGAGGGCATACGCAACATTAAGGTCCAGAGCCTCACCTCTTCGTCTTTTGGCATCTTGACGTCGTAGAGCAAAGACGTGATCTAGTTGGCTCTGGCACACCACACGTCAGCTAGCAGACAGGAGGCAACGTAGAGGAGAAGATCGTGGCCTCCACGCATCAAACCATTTCCATTTATCATTCAGCTTGTATATATACGTTAGGCCACATTAAAAGTATTTAAAGTTACCACCTTGTTCCATGTATTTCTTTATACTGCGTTCCTGTCAAATGATATTACAGCCTTCTGAATAGAGTCATATCAGATGGCTCCACAGCCATGATTCAAACACACCATCTAAACATGTCTGAAAAGACATTGGCAAATGTAATCTTGTAAACATCGTATGAAAATAAGATGTGCATGCCATGGTTGGGATGTTTCCTTCATAGTTCTACTAGATAAGATAGCTGGTTTGATACTAAACAACAGCTAAACCCTTCAAATAAATGCAAAACGTCACCGTCTCTGATGCTCTTTTAAGGCTATAACCCAATCTATGATTCATTGTCAAAAGTGTACCCCTAAAAATTTATTTCGTCTTTATTAAGTCAGAAAAACCATTAATTCACTGCTGACTTACTTGCAAAGCTAAAAAAACGTGACCCACCTTACAATATTGCTCACTTATCTAGAACGGTCCTGCTGCTATACGCACGAGAAAACATCCCACTTCATACCAAAAAATCAGAATGAGGTTTCTGCGATGGTGATGGTCGTGACGCGGCATTCTTTCCGTTTATCTTTTATGGTTTATGGTTGTATAAACATATGTAGTAAATAAAGAATCGGTGCAGATAACAACAATAAAGTTGTGTGTGTGTGTGTGTGTGTGTGTGTGTGTGTGTGTGTGTGTGTGTGTGTGTGTGTGAACGTGTGTTTGTGTGTGTCCGGATGTTTAATTGTCGTCTGTTGCGTTCTAGTTCCATTTTGGGGATATATATATATATATATATATATATATATATATATATATATATATATATATATATATATACACGTTTATTTTTATTCGTGCCACCAGTTGTGTCGACCTCTTTTGGTCTAAGTGTCTAAACAGAATTAGAACTCAAAGGCTCAGAGTAGTTACACAACACGTGTTCATACAAATGTTGTGAAGTACAGATTTTAAAATGGACAGTTGTTCAAGCAGAGAAAAATAACACGTTTCAAATTACAAGCTTTGAATAAAATGTGCTGAAGGAATGTGAACTAGATATGTTCGTGTTAGTTAGGTCAGCTGAGTGATTTGTGTATTATAGAAGATAGAGTATACATATGTTCGTGTTTGTGAAATGAATGGAGCGGTGCACATGTTATAGAAATAGCATTTCGTATACGTCCATGAATTGAAGTTTATATCGCGATCTGCGTGTAGCATGAACGACAAAATGTAGTTGAGGAAAATACGGATAAGAAAATGAACGTACATGTTTGCAGCTAGTGAAATACATATTGCAGCGAAATGATTTCAACCGGCATCACTCTTTCATTCTGTATAATGTGTAGTGACAGGTTATTACTTTCTGTCGAGGAGAAGCCCAAGGGCTAAGTACATTGAGTGAAACAGCTTGCTCTTGGCTGTCAAG
Source organism: Octopus bimaculoides (assembly GCF_046866305.1). NCBI lineage: Eukaryota > Metazoa > Mollusca > Cephalopoda > Octopoda > Octopodidae > Octopus > Octopus bimaculoides. The sequence goes on along the minus strand of NC_142935.1, from coordinate 987,178 downwards.
TGTTGGTGGAAAGACAGTGATTCTTTTGAATTTGGTTTTATATAAACAAAGTGATTGCACGTGTACTGCTCTGTGATTGGTCCAAATAAATACATTAAACTGTCACCTGATGTATGAGATAACAGCCATACATGCTGAGCGACATTTCTTTTTTCAGAACGTGCTAATGCAACCAAATTTCGTTAAGTGCTGGGTTGCGCGGTCTTTTGAACTTCTCCAGTTTAGAAGAAAACTACATCAGTCGGAAAAGGAGAGAGAATAACAGTGACCATTACCCAAGAACCCTACCTTCGAATGAAGAAATTGGTGTATTTAAGGTCCATTAGTGTGACAGGACGGAAGGCAGAAATGCTATTTTGCTTCAAAACCACTTTTACAATGAAATCGACAAAGTGTCAAAAGGAATTGGAAGAAAGTTCGTTTCCGTCAACAGCACGGACAGTTATTCTTGAGTCTGTTGCCCCCACCCGCCTCAAATTCAAGCTTATACAGCGAACGGACCCAAAGATATCGTCCCCATGAAAGCGTAATCTGGCATAGATCGATCGCCTGGCTCCACCAACTACGCTACTGAGCATGAGACCATTATTAGAACCATGAGAACCTTTTGAAGTCATAGACATGGTAATCTTTGCAGTCGATTAACACCTTTATCAGGTTCTGGTGTATTAGCTACAAAGTATGCTCAAGGTCGGGGATATTCTTTCTAAAGATGACCAACAAAGGAAACACTCAAACGGAAATTCACTTTTTTTTATGGCAAAATACGTTGATGACATAAACATTAATTGTTTGGCAGTTTCGCATTGAGAAGACACAGCTCTGATACTACAGACAAGTGATTGGAAAAGATGTCGTTGAAAAGAACCAGAAAACAGATTCTTCAAGCCGAGCCAACTGGCTGGAGACTTGGGGGTGAACCGTGAGGGAGATGGTTAGATGATGTCCATAGTCTCAGTTGGTCATGCTTGGGAATCCAGTTCGAAAATGTAATGGCTGTTGCTTCTGGTAAGATCTTATGGAGGAGGTGCCCGAGGCACTAGCGTAGCTGATGGGGGCGGTCCGCCCCGGGCGGCACTTTTAAAGAGGCACCACTTTTGGGTCTGCTTGTGCTTTTTGTGGGGTCCGGGGGCGGCAAACGAAAGGGCCGCCCCGGCCGGCACACACTCTAGCTATGCTAGTGGCTTGAGGACTCTTCTCCCACGACCTCCACCCAAAAATAGTGGACAGAGAAAATGGTTGGATGGATGGTGTCTCAACTTCTGGCGTTTAAGTTTCTAAGAGAGAGAGACCACTTGTTGTCGTTAAATGGTTAATGTACCAAATCATTTCACTACAATCAGAGATTTGTAAAATTTGCCAAATTTTACTGGAATTTCCAACAACATTTGTCATGGCTGAATGAATATATATTCTTAGTAAAACGATTTTCGGTCAAGAATGGCACAAGAGAGATTACATTCTCTGGCGGACAGACAAATAACTGACAGACAAAATAAATCCATCCGTAGTTGTTGTGGGGTTCGCCTCTTGAAAAGGAAATAGGCAAATGAGCATTAGCAGATTCTGACTTGTTCGACGGATAACCGTGTTGAATAATAGCAGTTTTATAATTACAACTGGTTTTACCTCCGACATTTCAATCAGCACCTTCCAACCTTTCGAAATGAAACAAGATACGGTCGCAGAGAATGTGTAGTAACGCCTGCGCATGCGTAGTCTTACGCATGCGTAGAATTAATAAAGCAAGCGTTTCCCGCTCAATTCATTCTCTTTCACGCTGGCCAGCGATTGAGCAAGGACGTGTGTTTAAAGCTGTCTCTACATCTTTCGGTCTTATACTCGACAGCTCGTTATTCTCACCTCTAAAGATGTATAACTAAAAGATATGTATGTTTATCACCTAAATAAATGTTGTTTGAGTTGTTTAGTCTGGAGTTCAGCGTTCCGTCTATTTCTTTAATTTTATAGTAGAAAGTCAGGTATACAATCTAAAGATGTATAACCCACTTTCTACTAAAAATGCATTTGTGTTCGGTGGTCGAGGCTACGATCGATTTTAAACAAGGACGTTAAAAATTGTTTTTGACGATATTTACCTCATGCTAACGAACATAAATTTTTATGACACACCATATATATATATATAAAGTAAGCAACAGGCTGTACGGTGAGCCGCATAGATGAATCAAAGGTTGAACAGAAAGAACACAAGGAGAAAACACAGCAAGCGGAAGTCCGTTTGTTGTTTTCCGTTGGATTTCTGCTTGCTGTGTTATCTCCTTGTGTTCTTTCTGTTCAACTCTTGATTTACACACACACACACACACACACACACACACACACACATGTAAATGTATGAGCGTGCGCGCTCAAACGTGTATGTATGCATACACAAACACGTCTACATACATACATACATACATACGTACATACATACATACATACATACGTACATACATACATTCATACATACATACATACGTACGTACGTACATACATACATACATACATACATACATGCATACATACGTACATACATACATTCATACATACATACAAGCATATATACATACATACATACGTACATACATACATACAAGTACCTGATGCACAAAAGGGACAGAGATGCAGGAAAAGCCGTAAAATGTGACAGACGATGCAGACTTTGTGGAGTTCACACCGAAGATATCATTCACATCAGAAGCAGTTGCCCGAAAATGTCATCACGGTATTATCTACCGATGAGACTTGATGTTGTAGCTAAGACACTCTATAATGAAATCCGTCGGAAGGATAAACCCGAAGATAAAGATATAAGAATTCACAATATGGTGGAAGCCATAGCCACTCATAATAAAAAGGAATACTGGTGTAATGTACCAGTGAAGACCTCAATAAAATGTAAGCACAACAGACCTGATATAATGATTTGGGATAGAGAAGAGAAACTGTGCACAGTTGTGGAAATCAGCTGCTTAGCGGATGTTAACGTAGAGCTGAAGATCAGTGATAAAGAGAACATCTATGCCGAACTATTATGAATTCTGTAGTTACTCTATCCAGATTACAAATTCAAGTTTATATCTGTAATTATTGGGACCCTGGGATATGTAACACACTGCCTAAATACCAATCTTGAGAAATTAGGCTTCTCAAAACCAGAAAGGAGAAAGCTAATTCGAAGACTACAGATCCAATCCATCACTGGAACTGTAAAAATCTGTAAAACTTTCCAGAAGTTTATCATATGAGCATGTCTAGATATGCAACTATATGCATGAGAATACATACATAAAGCAAACCATACAAATCTGAACAGTATACATACATACAAATATACATACATACAAATATACATACATACATACATACATACATACATACATACATACGTACGTACAAACAAACAAAAATACCCTGTTGATATTGTTGAAATTCCAATGAAGGCGCCTTGGAGCTAGTTTAGAAACCGGCTCTTTTTCTTTTGGCAAGAAATCTTAAAATAAAACTGAACAATCACACACACACACGTGTGTGTGCGTGCGTGCGTATTCAGGTCTCTCTGCGCAGTTTGCCTACCGAAATTCCAATCACAGAATCTTACTTACTTATCTTAAAAGAATATAGTTGGATTGAACGCGGAACCTCTTGGTTGTGAAGTAAACTTTCGAAACTCACCAGAAGACAAGGCCATGCCTCTGTGGTAGGCCTACGCTTAAATGATTCCTCAAACCAACGCACGTTGCTAAGGTTTGTGATCACGTGGTGCGTTTCCGCTCATACAGTTTACAGTATCAATAACCATACGTAATATAATGCAGACAACGAGTAGATCCGGAACAGAAATTGCCGTTGGCGAAACATAATCGGAAGCTTAGAGATCTGGATCTAATTATTCTTTTCATAGAAATAATAAATCTTTCACATTTCCCTCCCACAGAGGGCGCACCCACTGTGCAAACACTTACGATATTACACATATCTCGTTTCGTTTCACAGCAGCTTCATTCTAATGATTTTAAATCGTGGATGTAGATGCCAGTTCGTGGCTCTGAACATTTTTGTTGTTAGCGTGAGTGTACATATATGTTTTGTGTCATTTCTGTGTTGATTTCTCTAAATTAACCGAAAAATAATATCGTTGTTGAATAACGTAGCTGTTTGTACTTACTGACTTCCAGATGAAGCAAAGCAAATTAGAAACTTCAAATAAGTGCCAAGAAAAGATACTGTGCAGTCGCACGGTATGTTAGAAATAGCAACCAAATCTCTTTCTCAAACCATACTCTACTGTCTAAAATAAGAAAGGATACACAAGACAACGTAAGAACTTTGTTCATGGTTAACTAACATGATAATACATGTGCCTGGATCAGGACTGACCTGGGGTTAAATAACATTAGCAATAACTACTTACAATTCATTTACGAAGCAAACAAGGAAATCACTGCCTGGTTGCATGATTTGTTACATACAAATAGCAGTCAAAACTGTTTGAAATTATATTCTATTTCAAAGGATTCTTAAACGAGAGGAATTTCAATCGAGGGAGGAAATATATTTGTGTGCTTGTGTCTGTGTTTGTCCCCCCGCCATCGCTTGACAACTGATGTTGCTGTGTCTACGTCCCCGTAGCTTAGCGGTTCAGCAAAAAGAGACCGATAGAATAAGTACAAAACTTACAAAGAATAAGTCTTTGTTCGACTAAAGGCGGTGCTCTAGCATGGCCGCGGTCAGATGACTGAAACAAGTAAAAGAATAGAAGAATTATGATAAAAGAATCGCGGCACTTCGTCGTTTACGACGACGAGGGCTCCAGTTGATCCCATCAACGGAACAACCAGCTCGTGAAATTAACGTGCAAGTGGCTGAGCACACCGCAGACACGTGTACTCTTAATGTAGTTCTCGGGGAGATTCAGCGTGACACAGAGTGTGATAAGGCTGGTCCCTTTGAAATACAGATACAGCAGAAACAATGAGTGAGAGAAAGTTGTGGTGAAAGAGTACAGCAGGGTTCGCCGAAGCCTCGTAGAGCTTTAGGTGTTTTCAGTCAATAAACACTCACAACGTCCGGTCTGGGAATCGAAACAGCGATCCTACGACTGCGAGTCCGCTGCCCTAACCACTGGGCTATTGCGCCTCCACGATAAAAAAAATAGATCTACGTGGTGTCGTTGAAGCTGTTGTTGTTATTCCGTCTCAATCGTGTTGAATGTCGTTGCTGTTGTTTGTCGTCTTTCATTTAGTTTAGACTTTCAAGACGTTGATTAATTTCAGTTAAGCATTTCTGGTTTATTACTTAGAGAAGGACCGGCTCAGCCCTTGACCTATATTTGGAGGCTGCGATACGAGGGCGAGGTCGACGGGTTCAGGCGAGCGAACGCTCTTCCATGCATGCAGACGCAAATGTCATTATTTTATTTTGATTCTGTGTTCTTTCTGCTAATTGAGTGGTTAATTGGCGGATCAGATTCATTCTAACAACTGAAATCTTATCCCCAACCCCGGTCGAAATCCTGGCTACGTCTATTTAAATACAAGCATCGCCGCATTATGGAAGCATTGCGTTTCTGAAAATCTTGCTGTTAAGTGTGGAGCTGCGTAACGCGAAACTTGTTTTACTATTTACTTCAATGCTACATGGATATCAATGAATATAGCAAAACAGTAAAAAATACGTTTTGAGTTACGGGACTCCAGTTACGGCAAGATTTTCTGGAACGCAATGCCTTCCGTTAAGAGTGGGGGGATGTCTGTATTTTACTTAGACGAGGAGACATATTAATATTCATGATATGCAGGTGTGGCTGTTTAGTAAGAAGCTTGCTTCCCAACCACAAGGTCCTAGGTTCAGTCCACTGCGTGGCACCTTGGGCAAGTGCCTTCTACTATAACCTCGGGCCAATCAAAGCCTTGTGAGTGAATTTGGTAGACAGAAACTAAATGAAGCTCGTGGTATATATATATATATATATATATATATATATATATATATATATATATATATATATATATATATATAGTGAAGTATATTTGCCATTTAAATGTGGCTGACCCCTAAGGGTGGATGTTACTGTTGCTTTTAGCCCCAGGAGAACATCTCCTCCAGCTGGCTTATCGACACATATCTGTGTCCTGTCTATTTTTGCCAAGGGAAGTTATCCTTCCCATCTTGATCTGCGATTATCGTGCAGTTACTGTTAACACCTCGTTCAGAGATTTAACATATATATATATATATATATACATATATATATATATATATATATATATATATATATATATATATATATATATATATATATATATATATATATATATATATATATATATATATATATATATATATATATAAGAGAAAGACAACTACAAGAGATGAGGAATTATGTACATTATTTACATTATTTACATTTGACGGATATTTGTCCTTATTTGTTTGTTGTTAACACAACGCTTCGGCTGATATACCCTCCAGCCTTCATCAGGTGTCTTGGGGAAATTTCGAGCCTGAGTTCTCATCCCTAAGGTATTTTTCGATGTTGTTCGATGTTTCAATACAGTAACCATAAGAGTATCACAGCAAACCACAGCACATACCCAAGGCACACAGAGCTGCGCTCGGTAGTGAAGTGAAAGCACGTTATAAAAATAAAATAGTAATAATAATGATAATAATAATAATAATAATAATAATAATAATAATAACAACAACAACATCAAAAAATACCTTAGGAATGTTAAGCCAGGTTCGAAATTTCCCCAAGGCACCTGATGAAGGCTGGAGGGTATATCAGCCAAAACATGGTGTTAACAACAAACAAGATGAAGACTGTTGTATTTCCCTCGGAAGACTCGCAGAGATAACACAACGAGTTATACAAATTTAATTATTACATTTATTATTCAATTACATACAAAGAACGCACTCACCCAATGTTCGTTATGAATAAACAAAAGTCATGTCCGCCATATATATATCAATGACATTTTACTACGACAGTCACACAAGACAACAACAATGAAACAATGAACTCAGACGAACCACAGTGACACACGGAACGTCAGACGAATTACATATCTAACAGTCCATATAACACCTCCCCACTGAAATTGATGCTACACAAGAAGTATCAACAGCAAAGTCTCTCTTGGGTTTTACGGGTTCTCTTGGATCGTCTTGGGTTGTCTGGTCCATACTCTGGAACGGGTAACATGGTCTTGGGTCTGGTTTGTCTTTGAGTTAGTGGCTCAGTTTCCGAGATCTCCATCGGGTGATCTGTTGCAAATTGAAATACAGTGCTTTCTGCATCACCAGGTTCATTGTCTTCCTCAGTTGTGTACCGCGGTCGCAGCTGTTCCCAGTGTCGTCTCCACATCGGGCCATGAGGTATGACCTTCACGTTAAAGCAGCGAGTACCCAATGACTTCTTAATGATTGCTGGTACCCATCGGGGATCTTTGTCTCGGCGAGGTCCATAGTATAGTGCATACACAGGATCTCCGGCCTTGTACTGCCTGGTAACTTTAGCGACATCAGCCGAGCTTGGAGTCACCTGAGACTTATGTGCTTCCTTAGACTGTTTGCCTTGAGCAATGTGTGCTGGCGATGGCATTAGAGAATCAATCCTTGTTCGTATCTGCCGGTGATTCAAAAGTTCACTTGGAGAGAATCAACAGGATGTCGGTGTTCTCCGGTACTGCATCAAGACTTCTTGAAGTGCTCGTGTCGGCGGAAGAGAAGACTTCCACAGAGCTTGTTTGAAGGTCTGCACCAAACGTTCCGCTGCTCCGTTGGTAGCTGGGTGGTAAGGTGCCCCTGTCAGGTGTGTGATCCCGCGTTCTTTGCACCAGCTCTGGAACTCCTCAGACGTAAAAGTTGGTGCATTATCGGTGACCAGTGTGTGAGGAAATCCGAAGTGCGCAAAGTCTTCCTCAAGCAGATTTAAAGTGGCTTTGGAGGACGTGGAGGAAGTAGGATGAATGCATGGGTACTTGGAATAAGCATCTGTGATCACCAGCCAATCTCTACCCATAAAATTTATTGCGTGATCTAGGTGTAAGCGACTCCACGGCTTTTCTGGTAACATCCATGGGTGAACTGGAGGCTTAGATGGCTGCCTTTGATGTTCGTTACACGAATCACATCGTTGACTGGCTATCTCTATAGCAGCATCGATACCAGGCCAATAAACAGCAGTTCTTGCTAGTTGTTTCATGCGTTCCATGCCAAAATGTCCAAGATGCAGAAGATTGAGGATCTTTGGCTGCAAGCTATGTGGAATCACAACTCTAGATCCATGTATAAGGCATCCATGACAGATACTAAGTGAGTTTGATAACTTACGGAACTTGTTGACTTCGTCATTGATCTCCATGTTCTTTGGTGGCCAGCCTTCACGGACGTAGCGCATCACTGTAGATATCACTGGATCTTTTCCTGACTCTTGACGGAGGAGATTAGCATCCACAGGTTGGACTTGAATACTAAGAGCTTTGATGGCACACACCATGTCTATGTCTTCACCATTTTCCCTTCTGTCAAAGTCATTGTCATCACCGAATGGCAAGCGACTGAGGGCATCAGCATTGCCATGATCTGCTGATTTCCGATATTCAATGGTGTAGTCAAACTGGTTCAGCCACAGGGCCCATCGTGCTAGTCTGTTAGCAGCGAGAAGTGGCGTCCCTTTCCGCGGACTGAATAGTGATGTCAGTGGCTTGTGGTCAGTCACGAGTACGAATTTACGACCGTACAAATACTGGTAAAACTTCTGCAAGCCAAATATGATAGCCAGGGCTTCCTTTTGAATTTGGCTGTAGTTACACTGTGCAGAAGTGAGAGTCTTGGACATATTGGCTATTGGGCGCTCGCTTCCATCAGGATAGCGGTGAAACAGGACTGCTCCAATACCAACGTTTGATGCGTCGCAAGCCAATCCCAAAGTTTTGTTTGGATCGAAGTGTATCAGAACTTGACTCGATGAAAGTACATTTTTCAAGTGATCAAAAACTGACTGTTCCTCATCTCCCCACTTCCAAATAGTTGACTTTTTTGTAAGGCAATAGAGTGGCTCTGCTATACTGGCTAGGTTTGGGATAAACTTTCCATAAAACTGAACTGAACCTAGGAAAGATTTCAAGCTTGATTCGTTCGTTGGACGTGGCATCTTTAAGACTGCTTCGAACTTGGATCCCTTCGTGATCCCTTCAGCCGACAAAATGTGTCCAAGGTATTCTACACTGGGTAGTGCAAACTGGCACTTTTCACGGCGACATCTGAGTCCATTGTCGCTTAGACATGTGAGCAGACACTTTAGGTTGTTTAGGTGACTGTTTGCATCTTTCCCACTGACGAACATGTCATCCTGGAAGACGGTCACTCCAGGTAGGTCATGGGTCAGGTTTTCCATGATCTCCTGAAAGTAACCAGGTGCTGACTTGATTCCGAAAGGGAGTCGTTGTTGCAGGAGTACTCCACGGTGAGTGCTGAGTGCGAGTCTGCGTTGACTCTCTGGAGCCAGCTTGATCTGATTATAGGCATCAGCAAGGTCTATCTTTGTATATCCGAATCCACCTCCGAGTTTCTGCATCAGTTCAGCAGGGAGTGGCATTGGATGACGGTGATCAGCAAGTTGGTCATTAATTCCCACAGAGTAGTCACCACAAATCCGTAGTTTGGGCTTCAGGTTGCTTGAAGCGTGTGCTTTACGAATCGGTACCACTGGCGTTCCGTATTCGTTGAACTGGACAGGCTTCCAGACTCCCTTGGCGATGCCTTCTTCGTAACCTTTGGCTAGGTCATCACGAAGAGTAAATGGGACCGGACGTGCCTTGTGAAAGACTGGTGTTGCGTCCGATTTGAACTTCACTTCCAGTTCAAAGTTCTTGAGACATCCCAATTCTTGCTTGAAAAGATCTGGAAATTCATCACACATGTTGTGACAATCTTGCTGCAGGGAAACATAGGGCTCACTTGAGGTCTTTGGGTATATCCCTTCTGCACCTTCCCTCTTAGCTTGGCTGTCTATGCTTTTCAAACCTAGAGCAGTGTCTACGGAAATTCTCAGAGTCTGGATAGCATTCCGTCCCAACAAATTAAGATCAGAGATCTTGGTGACTATGTAAGGTATAAGATCCTGCTTACCAGTTGTTGGATCCTTGGTTTGGCCCATGAAAGTTCCTAGAACAGGCAGGTTGTGCTTGCTGGCAGATTCATAGCGATGCTTGACATCTTGCAGCTTTGATCTTCCAAGTTGTTTCCAGACTGACAAGGAAACAAAATTGCCTGTAGTAGCAGTGTCCAATTCCATTGTGAACAGTCTGTTCTGGATTGTTACTGGCACAATTAAACTGTGAGTGTCTCGGGAAACTTCACCTAGGATCGCCTTGACTAGCTCAGCTTTTGTGATTCTTTTCACGGGAGTTTGTGAACGGCCATTGCGTTGCTGATGTTGTTTTTTTCTACACACCGCTTGCAAATGTCCCTTTTTTGTCATAAAAATGACATTTGGTTTCTCTGAAAGGACAGTCTGTTGCTTTGTGGGCCTTTCCACATCGGTAGCATTTCTCCTGGTTTGTGGAATAAGACTGCTGATGTTTCTTTTGAGGACTCTTATTCTTGTTCTGTTGGACCTTGTAGACCTGCTTGGTTTTGGAACCGTAGACAGTTTCTTTTGCAACCTTTGCTGCGTCTTCAGTCTCGATGGCAACCTGGACAGCACGGGCAAAATCTAGTTCTGAGTCTTTTATCTTAAAAAGCGCCTTCAGAACCGCTTCATTGTTAACCGAACATATGAATCTCTGTCTCAGAGCTTCATCCTGTGGGTTGGTGATCGCTGGAAAATCACAGGTAGCTGCATCCTGGCGTATACGTACTGCCAGCTCCTGGAGAGTTTCGCCTGGCTTCCGCTGCATATCACTCCAAAACTTGAAACGCTCTCTCACAATGAAAAGTTTAGGGTCGAACTGTTCCTTCATGAAGTCAACGATTTCGTCCTTTGTCAAGTTGTTGATATCTTTAGGCGGATTTTGTTGGGTAGCCAGATTAGCAAGTTGCTTGTAAACAGTAGCGGTCTGATTGGTCAGGAACACTTGTGCCATGCGTTTTTCAGGTACAGCATTAGCAGCCACAAACGTACGGAATCTTGACCAGTAATCAGGCCATAGTTCTGTCGCTGAATCAAATGCAGCAAATGGTGGAATCGACACTGTTGTTGAAGCAGCTGAAAAATAGCCACTAGAATCGCCTTCAACTTGTCGAGCACCAAACAGTTTTAACAGAGCGTCCATATCTCTTTGATGTTGTTGCATTTGCTTGTCCATTTGTTCTCTAAACAATTTAATAAGTTCTACTGTCTGTTTTTCAGCCATTGTTATTACGATGAATAATTTTACGGTGAAGTAAGTATGTATCCTAACGGTCCTATCGGTCCTATCGATCCTACCGGCGACGCCAATAAACTCTGTTGTATTTCCCTCGGAAGACTCGCAGAGATAACACAACAAGTTATACAAATTTAATTATTACATTTATTATTCAATTACATACAAAGAACGCACTCACCCAGTGTTCGTTATGAATAAACAAAAGTCATGTCCGCCATATATATATCAATGACATTTTACTACGACAGTTACACAAGACAACAACAATGAAACAATGAACTCAGACGAACCACAGTGACACACGGAACGTCAGACGAATTACATATCTAACAGTCCATATAACAAAGACAAATATTCATCAAATGTAAATAATGTAAATAATGTAGAAAAACAACTAGTTTTAAATCTCTGAGCGAGGCATTAAAAATTGGTAATAAAATCCATGTTCCTTTTACAAATTTATTGAAACAAATGATACATGTTCTGTATTACTTGAGAAAAGGGAAGTGAATCTTCATATTTCAACGTAAGCACCGGTAGCGTTTATCAGTTTCCTCAAACGGCCAGGGATGGAATGAACAACCTCCTGAAGGACGTTGTCTGGGATATCATTGAGAACCTCCTGAATCCGTGTCTCCAAGTGTTCCAATGTACGAGGTTTTGCCTTGTACATTTCCTTTTTTGTGTAACCCCACAGGTTAAAGTCACATGGAGTAAGATTTGGACTTCTTGGAGTTGTGGACTTCTGGACTTCTGCGGCCACAATCTTCAGGTTTTAGCTCCTGCTCGTAATGGGGTTTCCACGGACGAAAATTCAATTCCTTATGCAACACCGTACGAATTGTATGTCTTGTTAGTCCACATTCAGGAGCTGCTTGACGTGTTGCTTTTTGCGGGCTGCGATTAAACATTTCCTGCACTATTACCACGTTCTCTGCTGATCGGGATGTGATTGGACGGCCACTTCATGCATCGTTCACAGAGCCCGTGGTCATCAGCTTTGCATGACAACGCTTTATTGCCTCTGGACGTAGTGTTGCATGCTTATCTTTCCATGCACGCCACCGTCCCTGAACCAAAACAGTGCCGTTATCTTAGCTCGCTCCTGAACAATCAAGCGACCGGCCAACTGGAAAATAAGAAATAAGGCAATAAGACAATAAGAAATCCCCATTAGTGTTGTTTGTTTAAAAAATGTTTTCGTCATGACTTCAGTGATACTAGAAATTCGGTAAGCGATTTCTGATGCCTAGTTACTTTCCACCCACCCTGTACATATACAAGGTGACCCAAAAGTAGGTTTACACTTATCACGTAGGCACTTTAAATTTCTTCTAAAGCATTTTATTATATTTAAATTTCTATATTACAATTAACTAAATTAGCATAGAATAAAGGTTCCATTTTATAATTAAGATCTAAACTGTTAATATATGAATGTGCTAGAGATAGTTGAATAACTGTAAACCTACTTTTGGGCTACCCTGTATATGTGCTTCCTGGAAGAAAAGCACCCACGTTATCTCAAAACTACGAGAATTCACTAACATGATTTGTTTATTTTTGTAGTGGAACTAGACACAACGGGTTTTGACCGGTTTAAACACTAAAGGGTTAAAAAATGCCAAAACTATAAAATCAGCTTTTGGGGCCTTTTTAAGGACTTTAGAACCCCAAAACTATGATTTTTTTTTCTTTTGCTTTAGAGTTAAAACATTCTGATTTTATAGTTTAAAATTTTAAAGGGCCTAAAAAAGGATGATTTCATAGTTTGGACCTTGTTTTTTTAGGTTTTTAAAGGCTTTTAGAGTCCGAATAGGATAAAACAGCTGAAATGAGACACAATATTAATATTAAACTAAAAAATGTTTATTGATAAAGTAACCATAAAAAAATAAAAATCACGATATATACATAATTTAATTCTTCCTCATCTTCTCCATTTTCTTGATGACATTCATGTTGTCCTTCATGAAAATTAACTAAAATTTTCATCAGACAAGGACGATCTCTTGGCATTCAAGATGTCCTTGCCCATGGGAAATAAACGTTCACTGGAAGGGATGGCTGTATTGAACTTGGTCAACAAGTCCACCAACAATTGTTCACTCAAAAAGAATGAAAGACGCGTACAATATGGAATATGCTAAGACAAACTGAAAAAATAGTAAAAACTTTTAAACGTTTACCGGTTTTTATGAAATTTTGGGGTTAACGGACTTGAGTTAGCGGAAGCTTAATGTAACAGAAGTTAATTAGCCCGATAATGATTTTCAAAGTTAACTTAAAAGTTAAATCGTTAACGAAAATGTTAACTTCGTTAAGTAACGATTAACGGATTAACGGACTTACGCCCAGCTCTGTGTGTGTATGTATATATATATATATATATATATATATATATATATATATATATATATATATATATATATATATATATATATATATATATATATATATATATATATATATATATATATATATATATATATATAACTGACTATATATATATATAAAAACAAATAGTAAATGAGTATATGCATATATACGTACAGGTATGTGCATACCGACATCCACCTGTATGTATAGGTGCATATCTGAGTACAGGACATTGCAAACAAACGTAGACGAGAACACACGAGCCACATAGAGAACATCTCCTTCATCAGCCACCCACGTTTTAACACCGGCGTTTCGACGAGCTTGGGCAGGACGCATCGCTAAAACGGCTCGTCACATGGATCGCAGATTAAATTTGTATACGCAAATTAAATCTCGCCATGGAGGAATGTAGTGGCGGACAAAAAACAAGACAGGAAAACAAACAGAAAAGGCTTTACGGCCAGACGAGAAAAATTATGTGTGTAAGAACGCGATGAGGCACGGACCCGAGAGAGACAAAGTGGTGCGTGCGTTGCTTGGCGAAAGCCAAGGAAGGAAAGGATTATTGACCGGAAGCATGTGACCATGCCGGTGTAAAGGGAAGAGAGAGAAACAGAGGGAAGAAGTAGAAGAATAGGTGAGCAACGAGAGGAAAAGAGAAAGAGAGGAAAAACGAGGAGGAAAAAGAGATACGTAGTAGTAACAGAGGAAGAACGAGAGGGGTAAAGCGAGATACGTAGTAGTACAGAGGAAGAACGAGGGTGGGGGGAAGGAAAGAGAAAGAGATAGAGTAGCGTCGGAGGATATGAGTTACGAAAACTACTTACATTTGGAAGATACTGCGTTCAATCATGTAAAAACAAATAGTAAATGAGTATATGCATATATACGTACAGGTATTTGCATACCGACATCCACCTGTATGTATAGGTGCATATCTGGGTACAGGACATTGCAAACAAACGTAGACGAGAACACACGAGCCACATAGAGAACATCTCCTTCATCAGCCACCCACGTTTTAACACCGGCGTTTCGATATATATATATATATATATATATATATATATATATATATATATATATATATATATATATATATATATATATATATATATATATATATATATATATATATATATATATATATATATATATATATATATATATATATATATATATATATATATATATATATATATATATATATATATATATATATATATATATATATATATATATATATATATATATATATATATATATATATATATATATATATATATATATATATATATATATATGGGGGGGGGGTGAAGGCACCTGGCTTAGTGGTTAAGGCATTCGGCTCAGAGTCGTAAGGTCGTAAATTCAATTCTCGGCGACGCGTTGTGTCCTTGAGCAAGACACTTTATTCCACGTTTTTCCTATCCATTCAGCTGGCAGGAATGAATTGTATTTCAAAGAGCTGGTCTTGTCACACTCTGTGTCTCGCTGAATCTCCCTGAGAACTACGTTAGGGGTACACGCGTCTGTGGAGTGCTCAGCCACTTGCACGTTAATTTCACGAGCAAGCTGTTCCATTGATCGTATCAGCTGGGAGCCTCGTCGTCGTAACCAACGGAGTGCTCCTTATATATATATATATATATATATATATATATATATTATAGAGATCTCTGTGGGTGTCTTTGTGTCTGGTCAGCTGTCAAAAATGATTTGAACTTGTAATTCAAAGGCTTCCCCCCACATCTCCACTTGGCAACCGGTGTTGGTGTGTTTACGTCCCCGTAACCTAACAGTTCAGCTAAAGGCGACGACAGAATAAGTACCAGGTTTTTTTTTTAAATAAGTACTGGAATCAATTCATTCGACTAAAAAAAAAAAAAAGAAAAAAATCCTTCAGTGCGGTGCCCCAGCATGGCCGCAGTCTAATGATTGAAACCAAGCAAAAGAATAAATCATAAAAGACGAAGTTCTAAAGGAAAATACAGAACTCACAAGAATCTTATAATTACTTAAACAGTTGAAGAGGGTTTTTTTTGTCTCAACAGGGATTAGATCCTAATTATTAAAAAAGATTTCTCTGATCTCAAACGGACGTTTCATGTAAATAAACAAAATGGCGAACCCGCCGAGACAAAGTCTTGTCTATTTTTGATGCTACATTCCATAATTATCCTCTTGGGGAGGATGTATATGTCTGCTCAAGAAAGCTCGCTTCGCAACTTTGCGGTTTCAAGTTTAGTCCTATTGCGTGGAAGCTTGTGGAGAGAAAGTGCCTCTTCTGCTAGATTCCGGGCTGACCGATCATTGCTGACCGATCAGTGAATTTGGCAGATGGAAACACACACACACACACACACACACACACACACACACACACACACACATATACACATACATACATACACACATACATACATACATACATACACACACATACATACACGCATACATATACACACACATACATACATACACACATACATACACACACACACACACACACACACACACACACACACACACACACACACACACACACACACACGTATGTATGTCATTGTTCAGTTTTATTTCTAGATTTCTTGCCAATAGAGAAAGAATCGGTTTCTAACCTAGATCCAAGAATCCTTCACTGGAATTTCAACATCAACAGCAAGGTATTTTTGTTTATTTGTATGTATGTATGTATGTATGTATGTATGTATGTATGTATGTATGTGAGGGCGCACGGCTTTGCTTTTAGGGTATTCAGCTCTGGATTGTTAGACTGTGAGTTCGATTCCCAGTGGCGCATTGTATCCTTGAGCGAGACACTTTATTTTACGTTGTTCCAGTTCACTCAGCTGGCAAAAACGAGTTGTACCTGTAATTCAAAGACTCAGCCATGACACGTTCTGTGTCATGGCTGAACTTCCCTCATAACTATGATACATTAAGCGTACACGTGTCTGTGGAGTGCTCAGCCACTTTCACGTTCGTTTCATGAGCAGGCTGTTCCGTTGATCGGATTAACTAGAACACTTGTCATCGTTGTAATCGACGGAGATCCATGCACGCATGGATCTCGAACAAGCACACTTCAACTGCTACACACAAGCGTTTGCACACGCACGCTCGCACATACACACATATACACACACAATAGCCTAAAAAATGTACTATACACAGCCTCACACACATATGCATTCGTCCACACACATACACACACACACAATAGCCTTAAAAATATACTATACACAGCCTCACATGCATATACATACGTCCACACACACACACACACACACACACACAAATACACGAAACGCACATCACACCACAATATGCACACACTAGGTTACCTAAATGCATACGCATACATATTCTCATATGCACACACAGACCAGGCTCAAGCGTTTGCACACGCACACACACACAAATACATGAAACGCATACCGCTCCACACAATGCACGCACTAGGTTATTTACACACACACACACACATACACTCCCATACGAACACAAAGGCCTACATAATATTAAGCTCCACCACATAAACGTTCACACGCGCTCGCCTCCATTCATACACACACACTCACACACACCATCCTCACATAAACACGCGTGCTTGAGCACCCTAGTTCATGCAGGTCATCGTTATTATCTCCCTTTCACACTTCCCCTCTCTCTCGGTCATTTCATCATGTTGAACGGTTAATCCGTACACATTGTTTTTCTCTCTCAGCTTTTTTGTTTGTTTGTTTCGTTCTCTCTCCGTATTTTTTTGTTTTCCTCTCAATCATTTCTATCGAAGAGCGTGGGCTCGAAACATCAAAGACTTTTCCATTTTTTCTGAGCGTTAAACTAATTCACCTGCTTGTTGTTCCCTCACCTGTCTTCGTCTTTTGTTTTCTGTAAATTTCAACTACACACACATACACACACACACATGTATATTCGACGGGGCTTCTTTCAGTTTATGCCTACCAAATCCACTCACATGGCTTTGATCGGCCCAGGGCTATAGTAGAAAACTCTTGCCCAAGGTGCCAGGTAGTGGGACTGAACCTGGAACCATGTGGTTGGGAAGCAGCTTCTCACCACACAGCCACGCCGGCGCCTTTCTATCTATCTATCTATCTATCTATCTATCTATCTATCTATCTATCTATCTATCTGTGTGTGTGTGTGTGTGTGTGCGTGCGCGCGTACGTGCGTGCGTGCGTGCGTGTGTGTGTGTGTGTGTGTGTGTGTGTGTTTGTGTGTGTGTGATTGTATCTGTGTTTGGCATCCACCGGTTGATAACAGGTGTTGG
The DNA here is from genome assembly GCF_046866305.1 of Octopus bimaculoides. Lineage (NCBI taxonomy): Eukaryota > Metazoa > Mollusca > Cephalopoda > Octopoda > Octopodidae > Octopus > Octopus bimaculoides. Next base: position 969,106 of record NC_142935.1, on the reverse strand, counting down.
TTTGCTCACGTCTCCATAACCTAGCGGTTCGGCAAAAAAGAAAAAAACCCCGCTAGAATAAATATCAAACTCCATGTAAGTACTGGAATTGGTTTGTTCGACTAAAAGGCTTGTGCCCCAACATGGCCGCAGTTCAACGACTGAAACAAGTCAAGTATAACCGATGTAAAAGATACTGACAAAAATGTTTTTAAATATATATAAAAAAATGTTGGTAAGACGGGAAAGGAAAGAAATCTGACCGGAAGGAATTTAATTCTTACAGATACGAACGAAACACATCATCGGAGCATAAAACATTGGAGCATAGCGTTAAGTGAGAGACGACCAAGAGATACCCTTAACGTACCTTAATTTATTAGAAACCAGCTGTAATTCAATACATCCTGTTTGAAAGAGAAGTAAGTCTTACAGAGAAGATGCATCCCTCAACTGATGGCATATGATAGTATAGGAATTAGCTTCGTCTGCTGTCGATCATTTATCTTTCTCACTAATGAAGCTGCGTTCCTGTTATTCCTTTTCCTTTTCGTTTTTTTTTTTCTGTGTGTGTGTGTGTGTGTGTGTGTGTGTGTGTGTGTGTGTGTGTGTGTGTGTGTGTGTGTGTGCGGATTTCTTTATAAATTCTGTTTTATTCACATGTTTGGTGCAGTTTAAACAGACTTCTACGGCATACAAGATTCTAGGCCGATCGTCCATACGGGAAGCCCTGTGGGAACCACGTTCTGTAATTCTATTTTAAGTACGGAGAAAGTGTGTGTGCGCACGTGTGCGAGCATGGGAACATGTGTGCACGTGTGTGTATGTATGTGTACGTGTGAGTGCGTATGTGTGTGTGTCTGAATGTGTGTAGATGCGTGCGCGCATGTGGATACGCATGTGTGTTGTGGAGGTGGTGTACGTGTTTGTACATCTGCATGTATGTGATGTATGCGTGTATGTGTGTGTGAGTGTGTATGTGCGTGTTATCTATATATATAAAAATGAGAATGTGTGTCTGTGTGTGTGTGTGTGTGTGTGTGTGTGTGTGTGTGTGTGTGTGTGTGTGTGTGTGATTGTATCTGTGTTTCCCTAAAACTCGAGAACTACGCAACCAATTTCATTCAAATTTTACACATGTCTTACTTAGGGTTCCGGTTGTGTTTTAGTCTTGCATAGTTCGAGCCCACAGCAACATCATATCTCCTCCACTATTTAAGTATTACGTGTCAAAAGTGAAACAAAAACACTCATGTCAAATACTTTCACTTCAAAAATGAAACTATCCCACTAACTGAAACAATCACATTTCGATACTGTAATGACAGATACTTTCACTTTAATGGTATGTGTATATATATATATATATATAGAGAGAGAGAGAGAGAGAGAGAGAGAGAGAGAGAAAGAGAGAGAGATGTATATGTATACATATACATGTATATGTACACGTATATATATAGATATATATAGATATAGATCTATATGCATACGTTTATATGTATACATGTGTGTAGATGTATATATATAGGTGTACATCTAATATGTACACATATATAAATGCATACAGATATCTATACATATATACACCCATACACACACACATATATATGCACACAAACACACACATTAGTCATTTGTTTTCTTATCCAAAACTACGTCAAAAGTATTGAATGGATCTTTAAGAAATTTGAAAATTATATTCTATGCATAATGGCCATAACCCCCATGAAAATTCATATATTTTTGATGTTGATGAAATTTTAACCATACAGATTACACACAAATAAAGTAATATTTCTAAAAATTTTTCTTCTTAGAAGTTACCAAGACCCCTTCATGGGGACTTCACACCCACAATTTAGTCATTTTTCCTAAGCAAAGACGAATACAGTTGTACCATTGGTAGCTATAGATTCACCCGAACATAACAGATGAGCATTATTTGTAATTCAACGGTACAACAGTGTAAGACTATCCTTTCAGATATACTTACGTTGTGATTTCTGCAATGTGGTGCATAAATTGTCAAGTAAATGAGACTCATCTTTGCCTCCACTGATTCACTTGCAAAGTGATGAGTAAAATTATTTCGTTGCAGACCTCCTTTGAGTCTTTTTATTACCACTGCGACACATATAGTCCCCAGTTGGTAACATTGATTTCAAGGCCTTCCCATATGAGTGACTGGTTGTTCTAAGACATTTATTGATTGTAAATATTTTCTGCACAGTTACCTATCGGTAGAGTGGTCATTTGCAAACTCCAGAGGCGACACTTTCATTTCCCTTTACTCCAAACGTCACACATTGTTGTTTCTATTGAGTCATGCCCTTCCAATTGCTATAGATCCATAATGCATCTTAAAGCTGTACCTGTCACCTGTATGGTGAGGAATCCTACATTGGGGAGTAATAACGACTAGGCTACGGTAGCTGACTGATTGTCGCGATCATTCGTCTTTGGCTTTCCTGTAGCTTTGCTCTCTTTTACAAACCCAGTGAACATACATATATTTCCTATTTTAAAGAAATTCAAACAATACATATTACACACAAGTTAAAAAGATTCCCAACAATTAAACTTCTCTGGTTGACATTAATACACCCATCACCAATAGGGGTCTTAACTCCCACAATTTTCAGCTCCATGAGCTCCATTTTTCAGGAGCAAAATTCTTTTAAGGTCCATGTAGTGTCTGAGGCCAAAAAATTTAACTTCCTGCATAGTTCGAGCCCACAGCAATATCTTATCTCCTCCACTATTTCAGTATTATGTGTCAAAAATGAAACAATAACATCACTCTACTGTAATGTCAGATACTTTCACTCTAGCACTGAAACTATTCCACTATTTCAGTATTACCTGTCAAAAGTGAAACAATAACATGTCGCTACTGTAATTTCAAATATTTTCACTTTAATATTTTCAATTTCATACTGAAACTATTAAAGTGAGACTATACTCTCACATATATACAGGCATACTATAAGACCCAAGTAAAAACATTCCCAACAATTCAACTTCTCTGGTTGACATTAACACCCCCATTCCCACATTTTACAGCTCCATGAGCTCCATTTTGCAGGAGCAAAATCTTTTTCACAGGTTCCAGAAGACTGACATTTTGGAATATGCGCATAAAGATCAATAGTATGGGATACATGTCTCATGATTAGAATTTTTTAGGGTGTGTAAAGAGGGAAAGAACCCTCATGTGCAATTTTGATGAAATTCGAATCATATGTATTCCAGTTCCTTACAGAAAATATAACAGAAAAGTCTCATTTTTCAATTGCATGTAACACGGGCAACGCCGGGTATCTCTGCTAGTATATATATATATATATATATATATATATATATATATATATATATATATATATATATATATGAGGTAACTGTGGCCTTAATATCTGCGTTATCAGTTTTAAATTTAGCAATCTGTAAGTAACCTCACCTGCCCCTAAGAATCTCGATAACTGCTTGTTTCTCTTTCTAACCATTTTACGTACCGTAGGCATCCGTAGCGTGGGTATTCGTTACCAGTTTCTGAAACATGAAGCGGATGATTAATATTTACATTCATAATACAGTGGAAATAACTGATCTATGGAAGTTATTCCTATGAGAGGAGTTCGAGTCGGTACAACGTGCTAAGAAATCGTTTATCAGTTCCACCCACAAATATCAAGGCTGTAAACAGTGAATGATACCCCCCAGGGATACCAATGAGCCAGTGAGGAAGGGGTAAGATAGGGGGGAATCTATGGAGTCGCTCGACCTGCTAGAATAGCAGCCAAATAATAAAAATGTTTGATGAAATCGTTTGATGAAAATGTTTCATGAAAATGTTTGATGAAAATGTTTCATGTAAATGTTTGACGAAAATGTTTGATGAAAATGTTTGACGAAAATCCAATCTTACTATTGGATTTGTACCGCTTTATACATAATTTATTTCGCGTTTCAAGAATATTGTATAGATCCCTACGTCTTTTTAAGAAAGCCTTCGACTGTTATATGCATAGTTTTTCTTTTTTTTTCTCGTTTTACTTTACTTTATTCTATTTTATTTGTATTTATTTCAAAATACTTTGTTAACAAATTTAACCGTTTTTTATGGATGGTTCGATGTATGGAATTCTATTATATATGTATTTTTGCCCAGTTTTTATACACTCAGCAATTTGTTTAAAAGTTGTCTGCATAGGTACGTTGAGACCTAAAAGTCTTTTATGTGGATGTCTGTATTGTAGCAATGCATATGTATCCGTATGTGTGCGTCTATGCTTATCTATAGAGCCTAGGTTTACACTTGTGCACATACATACAGAATTTTGTGTGCGTGCGTCTTTGTATATGTGTATGCTTATATTTGCATATACATACATTTATTCTTGTGTGTGCGTCTATGTTATATATGCGAACGTGCCTTCAGGTTTGCACACATACATACTTGAATGTGTGCATACGCACGTATACAATTATGTTTTTGTATGTATTCGCGTACATATCCATATATATATCTGTATACATGATGCTAATATACATTTTTGTATACACATATATATATACGTAATCCAAGTTTGTGTGCGTTTGTTATATACGCTACACTTCCTTCTTTCTCTCTTTCTCTATTTCTTTCATCCCTTCTTTCTCTCCTTTCTTTCTTTCCTTCCTTACGAAAACCACACTTTCTCTCTTTCTCCATTAGTAACGTCATTATTGATAAGTTACGCGAGCATGATTGCATGTGCATGTGTATACATGCGTATACACATATATGCCTATATACGTATATTGTCTGTACGTATGCATCTGTGTATTTTGATGTATATATGTATGTTGTAGATAATCTAATATGCGTATATACTGTTGTAATCTTATTTTTAATGCAACGTAAATTTTATTTTAATTTTAATGTGTTAATTCGAATATATTTATTTACAATAAGCATTTTGATCCCACTTGTCAATTTAAGGTTTTCTTTAATTCTTTTAAAATAGGATGAGTCTATATTCAATTCATTTGTTTTGTTTATTGCGAACCCAAGACCGTTATTTGAAGCGACCAATGAAACAGATCCATGTGTTTTCATTTTATATTAGTTTTGATTGCATCGTAATTTCTTTCCCATTTCTAACAAAACTGTCCGATGAACGGGAACGTGAAACTCCGAGTAACAGATTCTTGTTATATTTCTGCTGCTTTTAAATAAAGCATATTACTCTACCTCTGGTATTTGAGTACTCTTCTTTCCACCTTGTTTCGCATTTATGTGCTTACTCCGGTATATATAAGATATATATATATATATATATATATATATATATATATATATATATATATATATATATATATATATATGTATGTATGTATGTATATATATATGTATATATATATGTATGTATGTATGTATATATATATGTATATATATGTATATATATATATATATATGTATATATATATGTATATGTATATAAGATATATATATGTATATATATATATGTAAGAACGACCGTGCGAACCAAAAAGGAGAAATGGTGACGAATGGAAAAACAGGGCTCCTTTATTAAAACGCGTCACACGGTCGAACACAAAATATATCAAATGATATAAATATGTTATACTTCGATAACATAGAGAATTCGTAAATGCCAGTAATGAAGACGATATAACACAACCGATAAAGATGAATAACAGTAATATTTATTGTAGCATTAAAATGTATGTCTGTGTGTGAGTGTGAATGCGACATAATAAAACACAATATAGGACTGGCCGTCATGTAAAGAAAAGAGTGTGTAAGTGATACATGTATGTGGGTACGAGAGATACACAGTATTGAATATGAGTCAGCAACATGTATAACGATTTAAGGTACCAGTTCTTAGAGTACACAATAATAAGAGTCTGTATGTAAGAAGTTGAGGCGTGTGGGGCAGTGCGATCACTCGTCGTGATGTTAGGGCTTTCATGCCAAGCCGGGTTCTGGAATACAGATGTTCTTCACAGGCTAGGTTCTTGTCTATTATTTATCGTGGTGAAGATGAATCACACAAACAGAATCGAAGAGAGAAGTGCTTGTGTACGTAGAAGTCATGTTGACGCTGGCGGAGACGATGCTGGTAGTCGTAGAGTCGTAGAGTCGTGTTGACGCTGGTAGTCGTAGTTGTAGTGGTGTTGATGTTGTCGCTGGAACTGCTGCTGCTGCTCTGTGTGGTACACGGAACAGGTCTCTAAGAGATCTGAACCGCGACGATTTGGCGGGTATAATTTAGTCTATTTATAACAAAATAGGGGCTCCAGAGAGGCATTAGAAAAACACTATCACGTGACCTTATTAGGGGCTGTGATTGGTCGATTTCCGTTCTGGCGGGAACGGTACGAAGCAGTTGCCGCTTCAAATAATAATCAGTCACGTGATGGATACAGTAGGCTGCTCTCTACTACGCCCGAACTTGATTATATTTATAACAGCGAGAGAAGATGGTTTGTTTGTATATAATGGCGATAGGTAGTTTCACTACATATATATAATATATATATATATATATATATATATATATATATATATATATATATATATATATATATATATATATATATAAGATATATATATGTATATAAGGCGCATATAAATATATATAAGATATATATATATATACATTGATATATTAGATATATATATACATATATATATATAAGATATATATATATAAAATAATAATAATTGGAGCAAAACGCATATAATCAATAAGTTCCTTTAATTCCTACATATGTTTCAAAAATTATATGCACTCTACTCCAAAGATGTAAAATATGCTGGTATATATCCATAATTTCATCGTCAGGGAACCATATTACAAATGCAAGACTTGCGCTGAATGCTAAGGTTACGTAGGAGGAATAACACTATATAGCAAAGTTGAATGACCGTTAGAAACAAGAACGCTAGTTTACAGGGAGCTGTTTCGGGAGAGAGGCTATGAACGCTATACTAAGAGTTTAAAGTAAAGGTAGACATAATGAACCGCAGAAAAATCTTAAAGTTCATAATAATGGTAATACAAATTGATTATAATAGGATGGAGGAAGGGAGAGAATCCAATGAATTCTTTATATACGACTAATGTAAATAAAACGTTTATAAGGAAGGAAAAATAAAGATGGATTGTAAAGATAATTAACCATTAATGTTGTATCATATTAAGTTACGGTAATTAACCTAAATAAATGGCAATACAAAGCAAAAAATTATAAAGTGATGAAATAATAAGAATAACCATGCTTACGATAACAAAATCGATAGTAAATACGTAAATATATATAAATATACTTAAAACTCTACGAATATAACTTTTCGGGGTTAAACCTGATGTACTAAACTAGAGGAGAGAGAGTGTAAACAACTGGAGTTGGAGTTAGATATAATTGTTATTTTAGATAATATTATAATGTTATTATTCTCATTATTGTTATTATTATTATTATTATTATTAAAAACGTAAAAATAAATTTACAGTGTGCACAAAGTCGGGGTCCAAACATTTGCACATTGGCCAGAAAGTCGGGGATCACACACATATATATAGAGTGTACACAAAGTCGGTGTCCAATGATTTGCACATTGGCCAGAAAGTCGGGGATCACACATATATAAAGTGTGCACAAAATCGAGATCCAATGATTTGGGTAGTGGTCAGAAAATCGGGGATCACTCATATTATACAGTGTGCACAAAGTCGGGGTCCAATCATTTACACAGTGGCCACACACTCGGGGATCACACATACAGACAGTGTGCACAAAATCGGGATGCAAACATTTGCACGGCGGCCAGAAAGTAAGCGAACACACATACAGGCAGTATGCACAAAGTAGGGGTCAAAACATTTACACAGTGGCTTCAAAGTCGGGTTCCAATCATTTTAATATTGGCCATTAAATCGGGGTCCAAACATTTACACAGTGGCCATGAAGACGGGGATCACACATATATACAGTGGCCAGAAAGTCGGGGTCCAAACATTTACACAGTGGCCAAAAAATCGGGGTCCAATCATTGACACAGTGGCCATAAAGTCAGGTCCAAATATTTACACAGTGGCTACAAAGTCGGGCTCCAAACATTTGCACACTGGCCATAAATTCGGGGTCCAAGCATTAACACAGTGGCCATAATGTCGGGGTCGAAACATTTACACATTGGCCATAAAGTCGGGGTCTAATCACTTACACAGTGGCCATAAAATCGGAGTCCAAACATTTACACAGTGGCCATAAAGTCGGGGTCTAATCACTTACACAGTGGCCATAAAATCGGAGTCCAAACGTTTACACAGTGGCCATAAAGTCGGGGCCAAACATTTGAACACTCGCTATAAAGTCGGGGACCGAACATTTGCACAATGGCCATAAAGTCGGGGGCCAAACACTTCCACACTGGCCATAAAGCTGGGGAACAAACATTTTCACATTGGCCACAAAGTCGGGGTCCAAACATTAACGCACAGGCCATAAAGTGGGGGTCCAATCATTAACACAGTGGCCATAAATTCGGGCTCCTATCATTTACACACTGGCCATAAAGTCGGGGTCCAAACACTTGCACGGTGGCCACAAAGTCGGTGTCCAAACATTTGCACACTGGCCATTAAGTCGGGGTCCAAACATTTCCACACTGGCCATAAAGTCGGTGACTAAAAACATGGGCACACTGGCCATAAATTCGGTGTCCAAACATTTACACAGTGGCCATTAAGTCGGGGTCCAAACACTTCCACACAGGCCATAAAGTGGGGGTCCAATCATTAACACACTGGCCATAAATTCGGTGTCCAAACATTTACACAGTGGCCATTAAGTCGGGGTCCAAACATTTCCACACTGGCCATTAAGTCGGGATCCAAACATTTCTACACTGGCCATTAAGTCGGGGTCCAAACATTTCCACACTGGCCATTAAGTCGGTGTCCAAACATTTACACATTGGCCACAAAGTCGGGTCCCAAACGTTTGCACACTGGCCATAAAGTGGGGGACCAAACATTTGCACACTGGCCATAATTCGGGGACCAAACATTTGCACACTGGCCATAATGTCGGGGTCCATACATTTGCACACTGGTCATAAAGTCGGGGACAAAAAAATTGAACACTAGCCATAAAGTCGGGACGAAAAATTAAACATCATTAAGTCCGGGACCAAACATTTGCACACTGGCCATTAAGTCGGGGTCCAAACATTTCCACACTGGCCATAAAGTCGGTGTCCAAACATTTGTACACTGGCCATAAAGTGGGGGTCCAATCATTTACACACTGGCCACAAAGATGGGTCCCAAACGTTTGCACATTAGCCAAAAAGTCGGGGTCCAATCATTTGCACACTGGCCATATAAAGTCGGGGACCAAAAATTGAACACTGGCCATAAAGTCGGGGACCAAAAATTGAACACTGGCCATAAATTGGGGTCCAAACATTTGCACACTGGCCATAATTCGGGGACCAAACATTTACACACTGTCCATAAAGTCGGGGCCCATACATTTGCATAGTGGCCATAAAGTCGGGGACGAAAAATTAAACACTGGCCATTAAGTCGGGCTCCAAACATTTGCATACTGGTCATAAATTCGGAGTCCAAGTATTTACAGACTGGCCATAAAGTCAGGGTCCAAGAGTTTACACAGTGGCCATAATGTCGGGGTCGAAACATTTACACAGTGCCCATAAAGTCGGGGTCAAACATTTGAACACTGGCCATAAAGTCGGGGAACAAACATTTGCACACTGGCCACAAAGTCGGGGTCCAAACATTAACACAGTGGCCATAAATTCGGGCTCCTATCATTTACACACTGGCCATAAAGTCGGGGTCCAAACACTTGTACAGTGGCCATTAAGTCGGTGTCCAATCATTAACACAGTGGTCATGAAGTCGAGGTCCAAACATTTACACAGTGGCCATAAAGTCGGGTCCCAAACGTTTGCATACTGGCCATAAAGTCGGGTTCCAATCATTTGCATACTGGCCAAAAAGTGGGGGACCAAAAATTGAACACTGGCCATTAAGTCGGGGTCCATACATTTGTACACTGGCCATAAAGTCGGAGACGAAAAATTAAACGCTGGCCATTAAGTCGGGGTCCAATCATTTACACAGTGGCCATAAAGTCGGGTCCCAAACGTTTGCACATTGTCCATAAAGTCGGGGTCCAATCATTTGCACACTGGCCATAAAGTCGGGGACCAAAGATTGAACATTGTGGCGGAGGAGGAGGTAGTGGTGTTGTAAGACGGCGGAGGAGACGGTTGTGGTGGTGAAAGATGGCTGAGTAGGTGGTGGTGTTGTAAGACGGCGGAGGAGGCGGTGGTGGTGGTGAAAGACGGCGGTGGAGGTGGCCAAATCTATAGCCATCTTACAACACCAGCACCTCCATTTTGCCAATCTTTAGACCCCGACTTTATGGCAGGGTGCAAGACCCCGATTAAATTGCCAGTGTGCAAATGTTTAGACCCCGACTTTGTGGCCAGTGTTCAATTTTTAGTCCACGACTTTGTGGCCAGTGTGTAAATGATTGGACCCCGAATTTATGGCTAGAGTTCAATTATTGGTACCCGACTTTATGGCCAGTGTACAAATGTTTGCTCCCCGACTTAATGGCGAGTGTGCAATTGATTGGTCCCCGACTTTATGGCCAGTGTTCAATTTTTGGTCCAAGACTTTGTGGCCAGTGTTCAATTTTTGGTGCCCGACTCTATGGCCAGTGTTCAATTTTTGTTCCCCGTCTTTATGGCCAGTGTGCGAATTTTGGTTCCTGAGTTTATGGCCAGTGTGTAATGTATGGACGCCTAGTTTATGGCCAGTGTGCAAATGATTGGACCAAAATTAAATGGCCAGTGTGCAATTGATCGGTCCCCGACTTTATGGCCAGTGTCCAATTTTTGGTCCCTGACTTTATGGCCAGTGTGCAAATGATTGGTCCCCAACTTTCTAGGCAGTGTTCAGTTCTTTGGTCCCCGACTTCATGGCCAGTGTACAATTTTTGGTCCCCGACTTTATGGCCAGTGTTCAATTTTTGGTCCCCGTCTTTATGGCCAGTGTTCAATTTTTGGTCCCTGATTTTATGGCCTGTGTGCAAATGTTCTGACCCCGAATTTATGGCCATTTTGCCAATGTTTAGACCCCGACTTTATGGCCCGTGTCCAAATGTTTGGACCCCAATTAAATTGCCAGTATGCAAATGTTTAGACCCCGACTTTATGGCCAGTGTTCAATTTTTTGTCCCCGACTTTGTGGCCAGTGCTCAGTTTTTGGTCCCCGACTTTATGGCCAATGTGCAAATTTTTGGACTACGAATTTATGGCCAGTGTTGAATTTTTGGTCCCCGACTTTAATAGCCAGTGTGCAATTTTTTGACCCCGACTTTATGGCCCGTGTGCAAATGATTAGACCCCGAATTTATGGCCAGTGTTCAATTATGGTTCCCGACTCTATGGCCAGTGTTGAATTTTTGGTCCCTGACTTTATGGCTATTGTTCAATTTTTGCTCCCCGACTTTATGGCCAGTGTGAAATTTTTTGTGCCCGACTTTATGGCCCGTGCACATTCTTGCGGCCCAACCATGTTCTTGCGGCGCGAGGCACGTTCTTGAAGCGCCGAGCAAGTTCTTACGGGGTCGAACACGTTCTTACGTTTCCAGGCATGTTCTTGCGGCGCCAGGCACATTCTTTCGGCATGAGGTACGTTCTTGTGGCACCGGGCACGTTCATGTGACCTCGGACAAGTTCTTGCGGTGCCGGTCACGTTCTTGCTGCGCCGGTCACGTTCTTGCTGCGCCGGACAGGTTCTTGAGGCGACGGGCAGGTACTTGCGATGCTGGGCACGTTCTTGCGGCGACGGGCACGTTCTTGCGGCACCGGGCACGTTCTTACGACCCGAGCACATACTTACGGCCCGAGGTACGTACTTTCGGTCCCCGGCACGTACTTATGGCTTCAGGCACGTACCTGCGTTCCCAGGCACGTACGTACGGTCCCAGGCAAGTTCTTGCGTCCCCAGGTACGTAGTAACGGCCTCGGACACGTACTTGCGGCCCCATGCACATAGTTTCTGCCCTGGGCACGTTCTTGCAGAACCAGCTACATTCTTGCGTCCCCAGGCACGTTGTTGCAGCCATGGACACACTCTTGCGGCGCCAGGCACGTTCTGGCTTCCCAAGGCATGTTCTTGAGGTGCCAGGCACGTTCTAGCATCCCCAGGCACGTCCTTTCGGCGTGAGGTACTTTCTTGTGGCTCCGGGCACGTTCTTGTGGAGCCGGAAAATTTCTTGCGGCACCGGGCCCGTTCATGCGGAGCCAGGCACGTTTTGGCATCGCCGGGCACGTTCTTGCGGCGCCGGGCACATTTTTGCGGCACCGGTCACGTTCTTGCCGCGCCGGGAACGTACTTGCGGCGCGGGGCACGTTCCTTCGGCGCAGGGCACGTTGTTGCGGGGCCGGGAACGTTGTTGCGGCGCCGGACAGGTTCTTCCGAGCCGGGCATTATCTTGCGGACCCGGGCACGTACTTGCGGTGCCGGGCACGTTCTTGCGGCCCAGGGTGCCTTCTTGCGACGCTGGACATCTTCTTGCGATGAGGGCTCGTCCGTGCGAAGCCGGGCATTTGCTTCCGGCGCTGGGTACGCTCTTGCGGCGCGAGCACGTTCTTGCGGCGCCGGGTACGTACTTTCGGCCCCGGGCACGTACGTACGGCTCCAGGCACGTTCTTGCGGCCCCAGGTACGTACTTATGGCCCCAGGCAGGTACATACAGCCCCAGGAAAGTTCATGCAATCCCCGGAACGTTCTTGCGGGCCCAGTCACATTCTTACGGAGCCACGTACATTCTTGCGGCGCCGAGCACGTTCTTGCGGCGCTGGGCACGTAATTACGGCCCCAGGCACGTTCTTGCGGCGCCAAGCACGTTCTTGCGGCGCCAGGCACGTTCTTGCGAACCCGGGCATGTTCTTGCAGTTCCACGCACGTTCTTGCGGCCCTTGGCACATTCTTGCGGGTACAGGTATATTCTCGCGGCGCCGGGTACATACTTGCGGTGCCAGGCACGTTCTTGCGGTGCCGAGCACGTTCTTGCAATGTCGGGCACGTTCTTGCGGTGCCGAATACTTTCTTACGGCGCCGAGCACATTCGGGGACGAGCACGTACTTGCAGCGTCCAGCACGTTCCTGCTGCGCCGGGGACCTTCTTCTGGTGGCGGGCACGTTCTTGCGGCGCCGGTCACGCATGCGACGTCGGGTACGGTCTTGCGGCGGCAGGCACGTGATTGCGGCGGCAGGCACGTGATTGCAGCGCCTGGCACGATCTTGCGACGCCGTGCACGTTCTTACGGCGCTGGGCACGTACTTACGGCCCCAGGCACGTACATACGGCCTCAGGAACTTACTTGCGGCCCCAGGAAGTTACTGCCCTGAGCATGTTCTTGCGTCACCAGGCACCTTCGTGCAGCCTCAGGCACATTCATGCAGCGCGAGGCACGTTCTAGCGATGCCAGGCACGTTCTTGCGGCTGCAGGCACGTTCTTGCTGGGCCAGGTACGTTCTTGCATCACTGGGCACGTTCTTGCTGCGTTGGACACGTCCTTGCGGTGGCGTGCACGTTCTTGCGTTGCCGAGCACGTACTTGCGGCGCCGGGCACGTTCTTGCGACCCCGGACATGTATTTGTGGGGCCGGGCACATTCTTGCGGACCCGGAGTTCGTTCTTGCGGCCCCGCAGTTCGTTCTTGCGGCCCCGGAGTTCGTTCTAGCGGCACCGGGCATGTTCTTGCGAAAGCGAGCACGTACTTGCGGAGACGGGCACGTAATTATTGCCCCGGAATCGTTCTTGTGGTCACAGGAACGTACTTACGGCCCCGAGCACATACTTATGGGACCGAACACGTACTTGCGGCCCCAGGCACGTAGTTACTTCCCCGGGCACGTTGTTGCGACACCAGGCACGTTCTTGCGGTCCCAGGCACGTTCTTGCGGCCCTAGGCACCTTCTTGTGGCGCCAGGCACGTTCTTGCGACGCTAGGTACGTTTTTTCGGCCCCAGGCCCGTTGTTTCGGCACCAGGCACGTTCTTGCAGCCCTGGGCACGTTCTTGCGGTTCCAAGTACGTTCTTGCAGCCCCAGACACATTCTTGCAGCACGGAATTTTGTTAGTGAACAGGTCGCGGTCTCAAAGCGACGAAAATATTTTGGCAAATTAAATTTAAATATTGAAGTGAATCTAACGGTTTTTGTGTGTTTCTTAAATGGCTTATAAACACCTTCCACGCTGCAATTGTTTTCATTCCAGCACACGATCTCAGATCATGTCACTTGCTATGCAAGTACATCTCCGTAATATATACATACATATATATATATATATATATATATATATATATATATATATATATATATATATATATACACTGATTTTGCATTTTTGAATTTCTGAATTCCTTATTTATTTATTTAAAAAAAAAATTTTCTTTCTCTTTTTATAAGTTTTGCTGTGGTTTTCAGTTTTTGTAATCGTGAAGTTTGTATATATTGGCAGGTGCTTTCCTCCTTCATTTTTATCAAGCATTTAATTGTGTTGATGCAATAAAAATTATGTTTACATATTCGAGTGGTCAGGGAGAAAAGAAAGGTAAAATTTTCACAGAAAATTGTAGATATTTAAAGGCGGTGCTCCAGCATGGCCACAGTGAAATGACTGAAACAAGTAAAAGAATAAAAGAATATATTAAAGTTTTAAAATTTCCTAAAGATGAAAGGAATTGTTAGCATGAAATACTTAGCAATATTTTGTCCACCTCTCCATTCTGAGTTCAAATCCTGCCAGGGTCGACTTTGACTTTCATTCTTTCAGGATCAATAAATTAAGTACCAGTGAAACACTGGGGGTCAATGTGATCGATTATCCCCCTCCTTCAAATTTCAGGCCTTGTGCCTTTAGTAGAAATGATTATTATTATTATTATTTTATGTTTGACTTTTGTCTTGCATTTGTACAAGTTGGATCCAAGTCTCACCCGGAGACCTCAAGAGACAACAAGTTAGAAGTTCATGTAGGTGTTATGCCTAGGGTACCATATATTTGGATTTGTACAGTTTTGTTCAAGTGAATGTTTAAGAAACCATAAGAAAATTATGTTTGCTTTAAAATTTGAGCTCACATAGACAGTATTTTACGTAGGATATGGGCAGTTCCCATGAGCACTATCTTTTGAACTTCAGCCATTTTGGGGTTTCCTGGTATCTGAGCTAGGTAGTAATCAGCCCGTTTCGCTGTCATTCCCAGGGCACCTATGACAATAGGTATTGTTTTCGTCTTCAGATTCCACATTTTGCTAATTTCTATTTCAAGATCTTTATATTTGCTCAGTTTTGGTAGGTCTTGACAGATACGTTTATATCGATTGGGACAGTCATATCAATGAGGAGGCATGATTTTTGTCTGAAGTCTTTCAGTATGATGTCTGGCCTATTTGCGTCTATCTTTCTGTCAGTTTGAATGGTGAAGTTCCAGAGGAGTGCAATGTGATCATTTTCAAGTACTGGGGGTGGCTTGTGTTCCCACCAGTTTTTACCATGGGGCAAGTCCAGGTTTTTGCATATTACCCAGTGAGTATATTGTGCAGCTCTATCATGCCTGTTGAGATACTCTGTAGGCGCAAGCAGACTGCACATGGAGACAACATGATCGATGGTCTCATTTTGTTGTTGGCGTATACGATATAATGGGGAGCTGCCGTTCTTTAATATGTTGGCCTGGTAGTTCTTTGTAGGTAGGCATTGATCTTGGGCTGCTATGATAAACCCCTCTGTTTCTGATTTCAAGCCAGAGGCCATTAGCCATTGATGGGTAAGGGCTTTGTCAATATCTGCATTATTCGCTCTCTTTGGGCATTTGCCATTGAGAGGTTTTCCATGCCATTTTTCAGTCATAATATCTAAGGCAGCAATTTCAGCAATTTTAGCACGGGTTTTCAAGCGCTTAGCTTTTTCTGCAGGTGTTTCTAGTTCGTCTAATTCTTGAATTTGTTGCAATTGGAATTCACTTAGATATTCCTTTGCCTGTTTTGTTACTGAGTAAGATGCTTTCTTGCTTTCATGTTTTAAGACAAGTTTTAGCATCCAGTCCTCAGAGTTTTTCAGATAGGTGTCTAGTCCGATTGTGGCTACCTTCATTGATAATGCTAGCTGTAGAAGTCCTCGGCCTCCCTCTTTTCTTGGCAGATAAAGACGTTCTATATCTGCCTTAGGGTGATGCATTCTATGCATCGTCAACAGTTTTCGTATTTTTCTGTATGACTTTCTTCATCTATTTGATTTTCACCTGCCTTAGTGTTTATGGTTGGTTCAGAGAGTATTTCACTTTGCCTATCAGTTACCTTAACTCTTTCAATCATTACTGTATTTTCATTAGCCTTGGGCTGGTTTATAATTATTTCCTCTGTAGTATCTTCTTTAGCTGTAGTTTCATTCTTTTTATCCCTTACTGCTTGTTTAATTTGGTCAATCTCTACTTCAGTTAGTAATTTTTTTTTTATGTTTCTTCTGACGTTGGCAAGTTTGTTACTGTCTATGTAGGGTCTTACTTCAAGGTGTTTCTGTCTCCAGTTTAAGTAGGTTTGTACAGTATTAGATTTATCTGTAGGGAAATATATGGCATGGTAGAAGGCTGTAAGAACTTCTTTATTATCATCCCTAGACCATTTTTCATTCTTTTTCTTTTGGTTATTTGATGACGAGCATGGATGGCCATCTGTTGGAATATTCCGGTTGTGGGGTACTTCCAGTTCCTGTGTGTCGGGAAGATTTGAACCAGTAGCAGATTTCTCGTCTCGGATCTGGTCCATTATCCGAGTAAGTGGTCCTTTATAACCCGGTCGATGACCATTCCGGTTTGTATTTTGTTTTATTAACAGTGAGACATAACAAGCTTCGACGTTGACGCTAGGGGACGGATCTGGCTGTTTAGGGTAAATTTTTTGAGACAACACCGTCTCCGAGCTCTCGTGACGTAGCTTCTTAGGGCTAGCAGATCTATATCGAGTAAGTGACCCTTTGTGATTCGGTCGACGACCAATGTGGTTTGTGATCTGCTTTGTTATCATTGAGGCTTGACGAGCTTTGGCGTTGACATTAGGAGACGGATTTGTCTGTTTAGGGTCAGTTTTTTGAGACAACACCGTCAACGAGTTCTCAGCATGTAAACATTGCTCGTAGCGTAGTTTTTTAAGGCTAGCAGATCGGTATTCATCTGTATTTTTTTTGTTGATAGGTTTATCTCCGGGCATAGTGTATTTTTTTTGTTTGTGTGTGGCGTTTTAAACTTATGAATGGTTCACTGTCTGTGTTTGTTCACAAAATGAAAATAAATAAAGAAGAAAAAAAGTTTTGGTTTTACTTCGTTTGTGATATGTGTTTTCGTATGTGTGAGTGTGTCCTGTAAATTTCACGTAGTTGTGTAAACATTAAGATGCATGTGAAGTTCTATGGGTATCAAAATGTATATATCATTGTGTACACGTTCGAGTGTATGCGTAATTATTCAATATATGTACTTACTATTTTGTTCCATTTTTTTATATAGTTTGTAAACTTTCCGGTGTTGGTTTTGCGTGTGTGATAGCACGTGTTTCACTGAGACATCGTGCATAAGAGGACCTGTGCTTTGTATGGCAGTAAAATTTCATTTTTTAAGAATAAAAATATTTAAAAAAAAATTATCTTCGTTAAAAGACCGCTTCCTTCAAATCTTCCACCGGTTCTTTTGCCTAATTCCATCGATGTTATTGGATTAGATTTGTTTTTGTATAGGAAGCCCGGTGTAGCACATCCATGTTGTTATTCAGCCCGGTGCTATCTTATTATTATTATTATTATTATTATTATAGACATGGCAAGTTAGCAGAAGTGTTGGTATGCTGGGCAGGATGCTTAGAGACGTTTCATCCACCTTTACGTTCTGAGTTCAAATTCCGCTGAAGGCAACTTTGCCTTTCATCCTTCCAGGATTGGTAAAACAAGTACCAGTTAAGCACTGGGGTTGATGTAATTGCCTTAGCCTCTCCCCTAAAAATTACTGGCCTCGTGCCAAAATTTGAAATCATTATTATTATAATTATTAAGATGGCAAGCTGGCAGAATCGTTAGCGCATTGGATGAAAGGTATTTTGCCGATCGCTATGTTCTGAGTTCAAATTCTGGCAAGGTCAACTTTGCCTTTCATCCTTTCGGGGTTAATAGATTAAGTACCAGTGAAATTGTGGGGTTGATGTTATCGACTATGCCCCTCACCCCAAAATTTCAGGCCTTGTGCCTATAATAGAAAGAATTATTATTATAAAGGTAGTGACCTGGCAGAGACGTTAGCACAGTGGGCAAAACTGACCAGCATTTCATTAACCTTAACATTCTGTGATCACAAGAATTCTTTTTTTAGATATAGAAATAATATTGGTTATTTCTGTGATTCCTTGTTGAATTCCAGAACAACAGAAGCTTACATTGAATTTCAAATCAAGGAGACAGTTTAAAAAGATATTTCTATCAAAATAACATTTTAACTGAAGATTATGAAATATTTCTGTGGTGGAATACCAAATAAAATACTTACCATTGCATCAGAACCATGCATTCCAAGAGACGTGAGGAATCTAACAACATGTAAAGAATATCCAGTGATTGTTGCTTCCATTTTGCATTCATATAAACTAAGAGAAACAATGTCTCGAATGGTTTTCTTGTCAAATTTATTCTCTAATATTCGGTGTTTGACCTAAATTGTGGTTCTATTTTTATAAAGATTATTTAACAAACGAGAATAATTATCTTGGATATCATTATCATTTATAACCCAAAGGTTAATTTTCATCCTTTGTCATGTGTTACAGTTTTAATAACAAAAAAAAAAGAAAAAGAAAAAGGTGGTAAGATCTTAGCTGTGATTGGTTAATTATTGAAGTTGAAGGCCATTGATATTTTTTCCATTTGGAGGTGACCACCAGTGGCTTTGTTAAAAGATGAATTGTTTCTAGTGTAGTTGTTAGTTTTTCAACATGTTTTACCAACTTACAACAGAAGCTATGGCTATATGTGTCTTCCTGTTATCTTGCCATGTCTCTATATCCGTATATTTACTTTATAATAATGTTTAATGTAAGGTAACTGCTGTTGAGAAGTCTATGTTTACACATATATGTCTCTTCTTTAGTTTTTCTTTATAGTGTCATCACCTGTATTCACATGTACCATAGTTTAACATGACTGTGCTTAGCTTGTAAAGAGAAAGATAAAAGGGAGAGAGAGGGAAATAGAGAGAAGGATGTTGTTTATTAACAAAGCTAAAACAAATTAAAACTGTAAAAACATTCATCAAAATTGTATTTCTATATTTTGTTCTGTACTGGGAGGGTCATCATGCCAATAATAAACACACCCACTGGTTTTCTTTCACTTCTTTATCTTTATTTGTCAATATTTCTATAATTGTTAAGGTGGCAAGCACGTGGAGCAAAAATGCTTAGCAGCATTTATCCATCTTCACATTCTGAGTTCAAATTTCGATGAGGTTGATTTTGCTTTTCACCCTGTCAGGGTTGACGAAAAAAGTACCATTCAAGTACTGGGGATTATGTAGTTTACTATCTCCCTCCCCCAATTTCAGGTCCTGTGCCTATAGTAGAAACTATTGTTATTATTATTATTATTATTATTATTATTATTATTATTATTATTACTACTACTACTATTATTATTACTATTATTATTATTACTATTATTATTATTATTATTCGCCTTTCATCCTTTCGGGGTTGATAAAATAAGTACCAGTCATGCACTGGGGTCAATGTAATCGAATTAATCCCTTCTCCCCAAGCTGCCCTTGTGGCAAAAATTTGAAATCATCATCATCAGCATCATCATCATTATTATTATAAGATTTAATATGGTACAGGAAACAGAAAAAAAATTGTCAATTAAAGATATTGAAACTTAGAATTATTGGTCAGTTTTTGGCAAATCTGAGAAGATGCCATTATGGCATTTATTTGGTAATTATCTTCCAGAATCATATATAATTAACATTCTCAAAATATTGATAAACAATTAAAACAACAATAAAAAAAATGAACCAGAGTCAATTTAGTTATTTCTTTCTTCCAATTATTAATTAATAACGAGTGAATTCTTTCATGGGGTAAAGAGGCCATCCACAAATAGCTTTTGCCATTCACTTCCATTGGGGTACTCAAATTCTTTCAGGGAAGATTCCTTCATCTCAGAACTGAATCCTGGTTTCTGAAAGTCATAAGACAACAATAATGAAACATCTTCCATTTCAGAAAATTAGTTACGAAGATTAAAACCTATTTGCCAAAGTAAATGTAGAACGATATTGCTACATTTTAGCCCCAGGAAAACATCTTTTCCAGCTGACTACCAACACATGATCTGAGTGCGTATACTGTAAGCAAGGGAGTCTGCTGTCCACTTTCTAGTACGACTTCCACTTTGCGTTGGCAAATACAGTTTACTGTACAGTGCTGTTACTACATATTTCTTACTCAGAGATTTAAAACTAGTTGTTTTTCTCCTTAGTTATAAATATATTATCATAATAATTAGTTTGTTTACAAACATGTTATAATAAAAGATGGTGTGCGGCTTAATGGTTAAGGTATTTAGCTTGTGATTGTAAGGTCATGAGTTCGATCCCAGCAATGCATGTATCCTTGAGCAAGACATTTTTTTTCATGTTGCTCCAGTCCACTCAGCTGGCAAAACTGAGTTGTACCCGTAATTTAAAGGGGGCCAGCCTTTAAATCACCTTCTGTGCCACACTGAATCTCTCTGTGAACTATGTTAAGGGTATTTGCCCATTAATTTTACGAGGAGGCTGTTCTGTTAACATTGACATTGTAACTGTTGACATTGGCTGTGACTGTTGACATCGGCAACGACATTGACATTGCCAATTGACATTGTAACAATTGACATTAACATTGCCAATTGACACTGCACATGCTGACATTGCTACTGATACTGGCATCGTCAGTTGACATTGTAGCTGTTAACATTGACATTGATTGTTGGCATTAGTATTGGTATCAGCATTGTCAATTGACATTGACATCGTCAATTGACATTGGCATTGTAAATGTTGGCATTGACATTGTAACCATTGACATTATAACTGGCGGAGTACCATTTTTTTAATGATAAAAACATTGCTGGAATATGAAAGAGATTTTTATCAATTTGTTTCCCTTTTTTTAGCATTGGAATTACAAAGAACATGAAGTAGAGAGACAGAGAAAGGAAGTGCAGAGGGTGAATTCCTGGACAACCGGAGGAAATTTGAAATAGGGAAAATCCATAAAAGTGGCCAGATGAGGAAGAAATGGATGAAGAGTGGTAGTATTGTGGAATTGTTTAGCATGTTATAGTAGTAGTAGTAGTAGTGGAAGAAGTAGTAGTAACATGTGCTGTAACAGTGTGTCACTGCATCCACTATTTGTAGGTGACACCCCTACTATTCCTGGTGGACAACCCTGCAACCCATGGGTCTGTATAAGCAGTCGTTGTTGGTGAGGGTTTTACGAGGTCAGAGTACAAATCCTACCGGAACCTCTTTTAGTTACCTTTTATGAGATGCAGAGGAAACATTGGGTCCCCCACACAGCACAATTAGAGTAAGGGGGACATTAGATTTAATAAAAAGATGGCAATGATAGTAGTAATGATGATAATGATGATGATGATGATGGGAATGAGTAATGATGATGACAATGGTGATTATCATCATTGAACATCCACGTTCCCTTTTGGCATGGGTTGGATGGTTTCACGAGATCCGATGGATCCAAGGTGTGCATCATGTACCAATGTCTACTTTGGCATGACTTCCGCACTTGGCTGCCCTTTCTAATGCCAAACACTTTACAGAATGTACTGGTTGCTCTTGTTTTTTTTTTCTTTGTGGCACCAGCACTTGTGGGGTCACCGTTGTTGTTGGCACTCCGTCGCTTACGATGTCGAGGGTTCCAGTTGATCCGATCAACGGAACAGCCTGCTCGTGAAATTAACGTGCAAGTGGCTGAGCACTCCACAGACACGTGTACTCTTAACGTAGTTCTCGGGGATATTCAGCGTGACACAGTGTGACAAGGCTGGCCCTTTGAATTACAGGCACAACAGAAACAGGAAGTAAGAGTGAGAGAAAGTTGTGGTGAAAGAGTACAGCAGGGTTTGCCACCATTCCCTGCCAGAGCGTAGTGGAGCTTTAGGTGTTTTCGCTCAATAAACACTCACAACGCCCGGTCTGGGAATCGAAGCCGCGAGTCCGCTGCCCTAACCACTGGGTCATTGCGCCTCCACTTGTGGGGTCATCATACAGCCTACAAAACGAAGATCCTCTTTGACTGAGTGGGCTGCAATAAAGAGAGAGGTGGATTTATGCTACGGGGCAAAAGGATTAAACTGTGAAAGACGGGGCTAGAATAGAATAGGTTTCTTGCTGCAGAGTAACTACACAGCTACTCATATTATAGATGAGAGGGTGAAAGTGGCTTGGGTGGAACTGGAAAGAGATAAAAAACTGTGATGATAGGGAATCAGAGTGAATGCTCAAGATATGAGATGATTTGAAGTAACAGCAGACGGGAGAACAGGAAGTGTGAGTGGGTTGAAGTTACAAGAGTGCTTGGGAGAATAAGAGATGGTTAGAGATAACAAATAGGGGAGAAGGGGAATATTAGGTGTCAAGGGATGATAAAGAATGATATGTGTCAAAGGATGATAAGTAGGGGCAGTTGGGAAGAGGGAAGAGTAGGTGACAACTGTAAAAAAAACTGGGTAAGGTTAAATGTCAATCAAGAATACATGAGTTGGAGGGCAGGTAGGGGAGAGGAGATAGTCTGTTGTACTTTATATATGAATGTGTGTGTATGACATATGAAAGCAAATTCTTCGAACTTACTAATGGAACTTGGTAGTAACCATTCTTTACTTGAACAGGATTCAAGAAATGTTCATGTAAATGACTTGCGTATTCTACAACACTGAAATAAATAGAAATACTATTGGATTAAGATCTGATTTTGTTTTTGCTGATGGCTATTTTCTGAATAAAGTCAGCGAGCTGCCCTGAATTGTTAGGCAAAATGCTCAGCAGTATTTTGTCTGTCTTTACGTTCTGAGTTCAAATTCCACCGAGGACAACTTTGTTTTCATCCTTTTAGGGTTGATAAAATAAGTACCAGATATGAGCACGGGGGGGGGGGTCGATGTAATTAACTTAGCCCCTCCCCCAAAATCGCTGGCCCTGTGCCAAAATTTGAAATCAGCAGGAGTGGCTGTGTGGTAAGTAGCTTGCTTACCAACCACATGGTTCCGGGTTCAGTCCCACTGCGTGACACCTTGGGCAAGTGTCTTCTACTATAGCCTCGGGCCGCCCAAAGCCTTGTAAGTGGATTTGGTAGACGGAAACTGAAAGAAGCCCGTCGTATATATGTATATGTATATATACATGTGTGTTTGTGTGTCTGTGTTTGTCCCTCCAACATCGCTTGACAACCGAAGCTGGTGTGTTTACGTCCCCGTAACTTAGTGGTTCAGCAAAAGAGACCGATAGAATAAGTACTAGGCTTCCAAAGAATAAGTCCTGGGGTCGATTTATTTGACTAAAGGCGGTGCTCGAGCATGGCCGCAGTCAAATGACTGAAACAAGTAAAAGAGAGTAAAAGAGAGATATCACTTTTTTTTTGTTTTTTTGTTTTTTTTTGCAATTATAATTTACACAAAATAAAACAAATGTGTGTAGAAACTTCTAAGTGTATAAAATGTAAATTTTTCATATTTGCACAAAATTACTGATTTGTATAGGAGGGTGAGTTTAGTTGATGGAATCAACTATGAGTAGCTACAGGTGCAGGAGTGGCTGTGTGGTAAGAAGCTTGCTTCCCAACCACATAGTTCCGGGTTTAATCCCACAGTGTCGCACCTTGGGCAAAGTAATTTAACGCAAATTAATTTGAAAAAACATCATTTAAAACCAAAATTAAAAATTCCACATGAACTTTCTTGACAACCTATTTCTTTATAGAAAATAAGTTCATAAATAATGAAGTGTATAAGCCCAAATAATTCATATATATACTATATCATCATCATCATCATCATCATCATCAACGTTTAACGGCCGTTTTCCATGCTGGCATGGGTTGGACAGTTTCACTGGGGACTGGCAGGCCAGGAGGCCGCACCAAGCTCCAATCTGATCTGGCAGTGTTTCTACAGCTGGATGCTCTACCTAATGCCAACCACACCGAGGTAGTGGGTGCTTTTTATGTGCCACTGGCTTGGGGGATAGTCAGGCAGCACTGGCATTCGCCACCTTGTTTGGATGGTGCTTTTTACATACCGCTGGCACGGGAGCCACAACTACGATTTCCATTTTTGATTGTGATTTTGATATATATTTTTTACACACACACACACACAATAATATAACAAGCAGAGAGCAGAATTGTTGGTATCTTGCTTATTCCCTGGTTTACAACTGTTTCAATAGCATTTTGGTGATGGATGACAAATCACATAAGTTGGTAAACATAGAGAGCAGTAATACTCTCATAGCAATTATATAATGTTATATGATATTGCATAATATTATGTAATGAAATACACAGTGTGTGTGTGTGTGTGTGTGTGTGTGTGTGTGTGTGTGTGTGCGTGTGTAGTTATAGATGTTTTTAGTTTGTATTGCAGAAATGGAACTAAACAGAGAGAACCGGATTACCTGAGTTTTCCTGAGACACAAGCGTAATCAAACATTGAAAGGTGTTGTACCAACTCACACAGACCAACACCACCAGCATGCGGACATACAGGAACTGTACAACGAGACAGAAAAATACATGCAAGGTAAAAGAGCTGGAATATTCTTCTAGAGGTTTCTGTGAGTGAACAAGATAAATAATTAATTCTTGCAGATACCAACTTAAAAATAACTGTCTCAGTCTTATGTGAGGACCATGGACATTGACTCTTTCTCCTGATGAAACAAAATTTTGTGAAATAATTTTAAGTTGTTGTTGCCTGAAGCTGACCTGGAGTAGAGAAGTTATGTCATTGAAGAGGTCACGAATGTCAACAAAAGGACTTAGGCAACCACAAACGATTGATTGATTAATCAAATGATCAATCAAGCAATTGATTAGCTACTTGGTTAAAAAGCTAGCCAATTTATGAATAATAAAGAAATGAAATTGAAACTGTGTGTGTGTATACTTATATTTGGCATAATGACCCTCCCAAGATGCCACAAAATCTGTTTCAACACAAGAGTTCATATCACAAACCTTGTAAACCAAATTCAAAGACTTGATTATTCTAAGAATTCTTACTTTTGAATTTTACTGCCATTAAAATGACTGCAAGGTTTTCATTTACTCCTCCAAAA
>NC_142935.1:923614-938614 GCF_046866305.1 Octopus bimaculoides | reverse complement strand
ATATATATAATATATATATATATATATATATTATATATATATATATATATATATATATATACATAAATATATATATATATATATATATATATATATATATATATATATATATATATATATATATATATATATATATATATATATATATATATATAAATATACAACAAGCTTATATATATCATCATCATCATCGTTTAACGTCTGCTTTCCATGCTAGCATGGGTTGGACGATTTGACTGAGGACTGGTGAACCAGATGGCTACACCAGGCTCCAATCTGATTTGGCAGAGTTTCTACAGCTGGATGCCCTTCCTAAAGCCAACCATTCCGAGAGTGTAGTGGGTGCTTTTACGTGCCACCGGAATGAGAGCCAGTCAGGCAGTACTGGCAACGCCTGATTGTACCGCCTGATATATATATATGTATGTATGTATGTATGTATTTATATACATATATGTGTGTGTATTGTGTCTGTGTTTGTCCTCCACCATCAGTTGACAACTGGTGTTGGTGTGGTTATGTTCCTATTATTTAGCAGTCTGACAAAAGAGACCGATAGAATTAGTACAAGTCTTAAAAAAATATGAGTACTAGAGTCAACTCCTTCGACTAATAATTCTTCAAGGCCGTGCTCCAGCATGACCACAGTCTAATGACTGAAGCAATGTAAAGGTAAAAGATACATACCATGGCCACATCAGAATGATGCTGTGTCAGTGAGAGGGTGTGAACCCTGGCCCCGCTTGGTTCGTAGCCTAACTCCCTACCAACTGTGCTGTTTGCGATGCTTATTCAAAAACAACAACAACAACAACAATAATAATTATTAAAACAAATACAAACCAAAATGTTGTTAAACCCAATCTGTTCACGGATAATCTGACATCTTTTGTCGTCTTCCAAGTTAGATCCGACCTTGGCTTTAAATCTGTCAGAGATATTGGGAGAAGATTTTGAGACGCTGAGTTATTTTATGGGGCAGAATGGGCAAGGGTGATAAATACTCATCCACATATAGGTACCTGGGTCTTTATGCAAACACACACACACATATATACATACATACACATATAATATTTATATGTTAATATATATTAGCGCTAAGGCAGCGAGCTGGCAGAAACGTTAGCACGCCAGGTGAAATGCTTAGCGGTATTTCATCTGTCTTTATGTTCTGAGTTCAAATTCTGCCGAGGTCAACATTGCCTTTCATCCTTTCGGGGGTCGATGAAATAAGTACTGGGGTTGATATAATCGACTAGCCCCCCCCTCCCCCAAAATTTTGAAGGCCTCGTTCCTAGAGTAGAAACAATTACACCAGGCGAAATGTTTATTCTTTCTACTCTCTTTTTACTGGTTTCAGTCATTTGACTGCGGCCATGCTGGAGCACTGCCTTTAGTCGAGCAAATCGACCCCAGGGCGTATTCTTTGTAAGCTTAGTACTTATTCTATTGGTTTCTTTTGCCGAACCGCTAAGTTGCGGGGACGTAAACACACCAGCATCAGTTGTCAAGCGATGGTGGGGTGGACAAACACAGACACACTTAGAAATATATACATATATATATATATACATATATATATATATATATATATATATATATATATATATATATATATATATATATATATATATATATATATATATATACATATATATATATATATATATACATATATATATATTACCTCGTCGACGAGTGACAGGGACCTTCTCTTTGTGGCTGGAGACTTCAACGGTCATGTCGGACGTCGTGCTGGGGGCTTCCATGGCATACATGGAGGCTATGGCTTCGGTTCCCGCAACGAGGAGGGAACCAGACTGCTGGAGTTCTGTGATGCAACCAATCTTATGGTCTGCAATACCAACTTCAGGAAACCTGCCAGTCACCTAGTCACCTACCGCTCCGGCAGACACTCTAGCCAAATCGACTACATCCTCGCCAGAAATAGGGAAAGAGGGCGGCTTATAAATGCCAAAACCTACCCTGGCGAAGAATGTACCCCACAACATAGATTAGTAGTTAGCGACTTTGGGATCAAGGCAAAATGGGTGCCCAGAATTAGACAGGCTTGGAGAAGAAGGGTGTGGAAGCTTAAAGACCCTGCAAACGGACAGAGACTTAGAGACAAGTTACTTGAAGCATTTAACGAAATAGAAGGGGATATAGCATCATACAACGTGGAAGACAATTGGAGATTTCTGCGGGACAACCTGTTGAAAGCCACCGACCAGATTTGTGGGTGGTGTAAGGTCCCCTCCCAACCCAGAGTAACGTGGTGGTGGAACAAGGAGGTAGACAGGGCTATTAGACAAAAGAAACAAGCTTGGAAGGACTGGAAGAACGGTGGTAGCAGGGAATTGTACCAATGTGCCAGAAGGGAGGCTAGGCGACAGGTTTATTTAGCCAGAGGGCAAGCAGATAAGGAAAGATTTGCCAATGTTCTGCGCCGTGAGGACCAAAGACTCGAGGTATTTCGTGTTGCAAGACAGTGTAGGAGAGAGAATAGTGATGTTGTAGGAGAGAAATGTGTTCGCATGGATGATGGTACGCTTGCATTAAATGAGGATGCAAAGAAAGAGGTCTGGAGATGCCACTACGATAGATTGCTTAATAAAGAGAATGAATGGGAGAAAGAGAGCCTGCCTTATGTCGACCCAATAGAGGGACCAGCTATCCGAGTTGATAGTACCAGGGTAGATAAAGCAATTAAGAGTATGAAGACCGGGAAAGCCCCCGGCCCATCAGGAATCACTGCAGAGATGCTCAAAATATCTGGCAGTGTTGGCTATAGCCTAGTCACCCGTATTACGAACCAGGTGATACACGAAGGAGACATACCCTATGACTGGTGTAGCAGCATCATAGTCAACTGCTACAAAGGTAAAGGGGACGCTTTAGATACAAATAATTACAGAGGCATCAAGCTGTTAGATCAGGTTATGAAAGTTACAGAGAGGGTCATAGCCCAACTAATTAGGGAGCGAATCAATTTAGATGAGATGCAGTTTGGGTTCGTGCCAGGTAAAAGCACTACTGATGCCTTATT
This sequence comes from Octopus bimaculoides, assembly GCF_046866305.1. NCBI lineage: Eukaryota > Metazoa > Mollusca > Cephalopoda > Octopoda > Octopodidae > Octopus > Octopus bimaculoides. Next base: position 935,562 of record NC_142935.1, on the reverse strand, counting down.
TCTAGTGAGACAGTTGCAAGAGAAATACCTAGCTAAGGATAAACCTCTGTACCTGGCTTTCGTTGACATGGAGAAAGCCTTTGACAGGGTCCCCCGATCCCTTATCTGGTGGTCAATGAGGAAACTTGGGATAGAAGAATGGCTAGTGAGAGCTGTGCGAGCCATGTACAGAGATGCTGCCAGTAAGGTGAGGGTTGGAAATGAGTACAGCAATGAATTCCGGGTAGAGGTAGGGGTCCACCAAGGTTCCGTCCTCAGCCCCCTATTATTTACCATAGTCCTCCAGGCAATCACAGAGGAGTTCAAGACAGGTTGCCCCTGGGAGCTCCTCTATGCTGATGACCTTGCCCTAATTGCGGAGTCACTATCAGAACTAGAGGAGAAGTTTCAGGTGTGGAAGCAAGGTCTAGAATTGAAGGGCCTTAGAGTCAACCTAGCTAAAACCAAAATCCTAATAAGTAGGAAGGTAGATAAAACACAAACCCCTTCAGGTAGATGGCCCTGCTCAGTATGTAGAAAAGGAGTAGGTAGTAACTCTATAAGATGTACCCGGTGCAAGCTATGGACACATAAGAGGTGCAGCAACATCAAAGGCAGGTTAACTAGCAAGTTAGTTTTTGTTTGTGGCAGATGTTCAGGTGCAATAAAGACTGCAAACAAACAGGAAACAACTTCTATCTCATTCCAGGGTGAAAAACTAGAGGTAGTCGATAGCTTCCGCTATCTGGGCGACCAAGTTAGTAGTGGGGGTGGGTGCGCTGAAAGTGTAGCTGCTAGAATAAGAATAGCCTGGGCAAAGTTTAGAGAGCTCTTACCCCTGCTGGCGACAAAGGGACTCTCACTCAGAGTAAAAGGCAGACTGTATGACGCATGCGTACGAACAACCATGCTACATGGCAGTGAAACATGGGCTGTAACTGCTGAGGACATACGTAAGCTCGCAAGGAATGAAGCCAGTATGCTCCGTTGGATGTGTAATGTCAATGTGAATACCCGTCAGAGTGTAAGTATCTTGAGAGAAAAGCTGAACATTAGAAGCATCAGTTGTGGCGTGCAAGAGAGACGATTGCGCTGGTATGGACATGTGGTGAGAATGGAGGAGGATAGCTGCGTGAAAAAGTGCCACACCCTAACAGTTGAGGGAACCCGTGGAAGAGGTAGGCCCAGGAAGACCTGGGCTGAGGTGGTGAGGCAAGACCTTCGTACATTGGGCCTCACCGAGGCGATGACTACGGACCGAGACCTTTGGAAATGGGCTGTGCGTGAGAAGACCCGGCAAGCCAAGTAAGATCGTTGCCAGTGCCCCTGGACTGGTTCTTGTGCGGGTGGCACATGAGATGCACCATTTTGAGCGTGGCCGTTGCCAGTACCGCCTGACTGGCTCCTGTAGGATTTTCGAGCGAGATCGTTGCCAGTGCCCCTGGACTGGCTTGTGCGGGTGGCACATAAAAGACACCATTTCGAGCGTGGCCGTTTTCGTGCGGGTGACACGTAAAAGCACCCACTACACTCTCTGAGTGGTTGGCGTTAGGAAGGGCATCCAGCTGTAGAAACTCTGCCAAATCAGACTGGAGCCTGGTGTTGCCATCCGGTTTCACCAGTCCTCAGTCAAATCGTCCAACCCATGCTAGCATGGAAAGCGGACGTTAAACGATGATGATGATATATATATATATATATATATATATACATATATATATATATATATTATATATATACATATATATATATATATATATATATATATATATATATATATACATATATATATATATATATATATATATATATATATATATATATATATATATATATATATATATATATATATATATATATATATATATATATATATATATGTATATATTTGTAAGTGTGTCTGTGTTTGTCCACCCCACCATCGCTTGACAACTGATGCTGGTGTGTTTACGTCCCCGTAATCTAGCGGTTCGGCAAAAGAGACCAATAGAATAAGGACTAAGCTTACAAAGAATATGCCCTGGGGTCGATTTGCTCGACTAAAGGCAGTGCTCCAGCATGGCCGCAGTCAAATGACTGAAACCAGTAAAAAGAGAGTAGAAAGAATAAACATTTCGCCGGGAATACGGAAAGTCTTTGACGTTTCGAGCTACGCTCTTCAACAGAAAGAATACGGAGACAAGGAGAAAAACACGGAGAAAAAAAATTGAATAGTGTTCAGTCAACGGTCAATCGTAATAAAGAACACCGAGGTGGTATTCCCGCAGCCAGCCTTGCCCGTCTTGTGGATAAACCAGAGTGCCTGACGGCACTCCTTCTGCCATAAAGTCAAATTACGTCTTTTAATGAGACCGGGTTTAAATCTTTCCAGCGAGGCCGGTCGCGGCAAGAACTCCTCCGCCAACGGACTCCACACCTTATCACCCTCCAGGTGGCACCAGAGATGTCTCAGCCTCAACGCATGTCTGCGCATCATTAGCCAGGGCATCCCCAAACCACCCTTTAGCGGTTCCTGGCAGCACACGGAGCGCCTCACAAGTGGCTTTCCCCCCCTCCACAAAAAGCGGAAGAGGAGTCTTACCAGCTTGTTTAGCCAACAATCGGGGCAAGGCACAACGGACAGGCGGTAGGTGATTACAGATGCTATAAACACCTGCACCACCTCCACTCTACCCTTCAAGGACAGAAACCTTTCGGACCACTTACGAACTATGGCCTCCACCTTGTTCACTACCTCGCTCCAATTCTTCTCCGTCTGGGAGTCTGAACCAAACCAGACTCCAAGCAACTTAACAGGACCATTTGTCCAGTGTCCAACGACACTGGACGATAACGGCTTGTTCCTCCAGGTGCCGAGGCGCAAACCGATGGACTTGTCCTTGTTAACTTTTGCTCCTGCCACCGCTTCGTATCTTCGGAGAGCCTCTTCTACACGAGGTAGTTGTGCTTCTTTAGACACGATGAGAGTGACGTCGTCCGCATAAGCAGAAGTGAACTTACCGCATCCAATCTCATTAGGGATGTCACCCAACTTCTCCAGCCTCCGCAACAATGGCTCCAGGGCCAAGACGTACAGGACCGGGGATAGGGGACACCCCTGACGAACAGACCGCATGATCGAAAACGGCTCCGTTATGTAACCGTTTATCTGGACGGTGGACTTGATGCCGCTGTACATAGCGGAGATCCACCCGCGAAAGCCTGGGCCCAGCCCAGCTGCTTCGAGGACGGCCCCCAGGTACCGATGGTCTACCCTATCGAAAGCTTTACTTTGGTCTAAGTGGACCAATGCCCCTCCTTTTCCGGTTAATTTCCCAACCCTGTCTAAGGTGTAGCGAAGAAGGTGAAGGCTGTCCTGGATCGACCTGCCTGGGATTGCACAGGTTTGTGCCTTCCCGACAAGCTTCTCCGCGACAGCCGTCAACCTTTTAGCTAACACCTTGGCCAAAATCTTTAACTCTACGTTTAGTAGAGTTATGGGCCTGTAATTACTAATGCTATCCCCCTTGCTTGGGTCCTTCTGGATCAGCGTCACAACTCCCCGGCTTACAGAACTGGGAATCCTCCCATTCTGCTGCCAGTTTGCATAGACGCCTGCCAGGACCTCCCCAAACAAGTCCGACATTAAACGATAGAACCCATAGGGCAGACCATCCAGTCCCGGAGCCTTTTCCGCGACGCATCCGGCCAGCACCTCTCTTACCTCCGCGGGAGTGATCGGGCCCTCACAGCATTCCGTCTCACGCGCCGAGAGTCGAGGCCCGCCAGCTAGGAAATCCCTTAAGGGCTCCCCGCGCTCAAGCGAACCGCTCTCCCCGAACACCCGAGCAAAATGCTGGTGAAGTGCCTTTTGCATCTCCTCCTGTCCATAGACCCTGCGCCCCTGCTCGTCAGTTAAAGACTTAATGCAGGACTTCTTGCCCTTCTGACTCTCCACACGACGAGCCCATCTGGCTACGTTGATACCTTCTCGTTTCCCAGCGCGTACTTTAGCTCTGACTCGGCACCCTTCGTGTTTGGCATTGAGGTGACGGTACAAGACCGTTCTCGCTGCTGTCACTTTGGATGCGGAGCCAGCTTCCATTGCCTCATCTAGACTCTTGACTAAGTCACCCTCTATTCTATTCCTGTCTAAACTTAGCTGATTGCTAAATCTAATGGACTCAAGACGGATGGCTCTCTTGAGGGCGTGCCACCATCTATTATTAATGATGGTGCCACATAATGCCCTCTGCACTAACTCCTTAATCCGGGTACGAAAAGCTAAACAAGTCAAAATAGACTTGTTCATTTTCCAATACCCGGGTCCCTGTTTATGACACTTATCTATATGCACCTCACACGTCACAAGTTTATGATCCGAGTAAGGCACAATACAAAAATGTGGACAGCTAAAACTATTATCTCTTTCCCTAACAAAAATTCTGTCTATGTACGATCTGAGTGAGCCGTCGTTATTACTCCACGTCCACTGTGGAACGCTCGGCTCATCCAGTCGGAAGCGGTCTACTAGATTAAAACTCTCTAGTAGACCCTTGAGGCAAGGATTCCCTTTCCTATCGGTGGAGCCCACACTATCGACGCGCGCATCGAGAATAGTGTTGAAGTCCCCTAGTAAAACTATGGTTTTAGACGTCAATAAAAAGTACTCCAGGTTCCGAAAAAAACCCGACTGCCCTTGTCCGTTAGGAGCATAGGCAGCCACCAACCTGAAGGACTGCTTACTTTCATGTGTCACATCTAGGACGACCAGCCTACCTTCTGGGTCCAGAAAGACAGTATGTGTCTGTAACTCCAAGTCCTCCTTAAAAAGAACCACCACGCCTGCACCTCCCCTCCGGCTCGGCGAAATAAATTTCTCGTAGCCATTGAGGAGGGGCGAGAACGCCCCAGGTCCTTCCAACTTGGACTCGGTGATCACAGCCACATCTATTCTATGTGAAATGAGGTCGTCCAGAAAACAAGCTTGTTTCCATTTCGACCTCATTCCACGCACATTTAAACTACCCAACTTAATCATCGGAAAAAATAAGGGTAAAAGCAAGCACTTAGGGTTGTGAGAGGGAGCATGGCACTTATTGTTTGCCATCCTCCCCTACTCCTTCCGCTTCTACTGGGCCCTTTTTCGGGGTTGCCACCGGGCTCTGGGTTGGGGTGGCTGCCGGGCTGACAATCAATCTGCCTTCCTTGACGTCATTGGAGACGTCTATAATAAATTTGTTTAAAACATGTTCTTGAAATAGTCTTTCTTTATAATCCTCTTCGGCCACCCTCGCGTAGCGGTATTTATCGTCCTCCGTACCACTTTTGAAGAACTTTATGCGAGGGTGGGCCTTTGTGTATTTCACCACCTTCTCGTTCTTCATGTTTATGGCTACTATCCTGTCGTTTTTTTTACAACCTTTCAAAACAGGGTTAGGGGGGGGGGGGGTCTTAAAATTCTGCCCTATGAGTGTTGTACCAGCGGGATAGGTGTGGGAGGTTTTTTTTTTTTTCCCTCTGTCTGCAAGTTTGCAGCTTTTTTTTTGTGTGTTTGGGGAGGGGAGTCTGGAGTGGATTGCGTCTTCCTTTTGTTTGTAACAGTTTTAAATGCCGTTTGTGTTAGTTCGTTTTCCTCCTCCGTCACCATTTTCTCAGACGTACTCACGCTTACTCGCTCCTGCTGCTTTCCACTTTCTTCCGTCTTCCTGCTTTCCACTGCAACTGCAACTGTGACTCTCTTCTTCCCTCGTCCACTTTCGCAGGAGCGTCGCCACTCGCTTTAATGGTGTTTTGTTTATTTTTTGTGCAAGCTGAGCGAACGTGACCCTTCTGTCCACACTTGAAACATCTGGGTCTCCGTCCCTCAACCGACACGCGAATGGTATGTCCCTCCCCCACAGACACCCTGTCGGGCAAATTTTCCAGAGTATTGTTCTCCGCTTGGACTATCATCTCAAGCGCCTGACCTTTCCAACCGGTTGCTTTCCTTCTCCTTGTGCTTAAAATTTCTATATTTTCTTCCACGTCGAAGATTACGGCCGCTGCCGCCCACATTACGTCATACCTAAATGGTATGTCTTCTACAGTTACACGTGCTGTTCGTTTTCCCATGTAAGTGGGCAGCAGCATAATTAGGTCTGTTTTCAAGGTTTCTGTCGAAACCTCCTTTGCCACTTCCGCCGACTCGAAGTGAACTTCGATAGTTGCACTTCTTGTACCGCGGTTTACGTGAATAACTTTCGACCAAATTGGCGCCAAACACAGCTCCACCAGTTCATTACGCGCCTCTGCAATTTTTTTTTCCTTAATGTTGAATACCTTGTACACCACAATTTTTTCCTTAATTGCGTTGACTGCCTCGGGTGGTGGAATTAGCTTCGTTTCACCATCCACCTTTTGTACATATTTCCGGTATGTATACAGACTTTCTTTTGTCATTTTTATTTCAATGGAGTCACCTCCAACGGCCTGTGCAAAACTTGGTTTTCCTTTGGAAACACTTTTACATACACTTTCTTCCTCCATGGGAAGGACACTTTCCTTTTTTTTCTGTTTTATAACACAAAATAGATAAGTATACGAAGTTTGAAAGCCTTTCGGTACCAAAAACACTACATAAAACATAAATGAAAACTGGTGCCCCCGTTTTGAACAAGATCCAAAAACACTAAACTGATAAATTCTGTATGGACCTATTTCTTACCAGATTGTTCATCCATACACAATTTATCTAAATTTTTACCGTCTTCTCTATTCTTCTTCCGGTTTTGTTACATCGTGTCGTAAGGTTTCAATGTCGTTATTGTTATATCGTAAAGTTGTGACATAATTGTTGATACATCATAAAGTTATGTTTTTATGATATGGAAATACATTTTTTGGATCTCTTTTAAAACGGGGGCCACATTTTTCATTAACGAAACACTTTGAAACTTGGAACACTGGTAGAATGTGTCATATAAAACATCTTTTTCTCTTAGTCTTCTTAAAAAAAAAAGAAATCCATAACTTATTCCATGTTAAAGTTGTCGTATTTCTGTAATTTCAACCAATCACTGACGTCCATTCAACCGATATACATTAAGTGCCGATTCTGAAACAATTAACCCTAACCCCAACCCTAACCCTAGAGTTAGGGTTAGGGTTAAACCAAATTTAAAATGAAAAAAGCAAATAAAACGAAGAATCGTTTGTTTATGTAGTCGGCACTTAATGTATATCGGCTGAATGGACGTCAGTGATTGGTTGAAATTATCGAAATAAGACAATTTTTTACATGAAATAAATTCGAATACAAAAATATTTTTCTGTTCTATAACACAAAATAGATAAGTATACGAAGTTTGAAAGTCTTTCGGTACCAAAAACACTACGTAAAACATTAATGAAAAATGTGGCCCCGTTTTAAAAATGATCCCATTTTTTATTCAGGAAACAACATAAAAACGTTTGAATCCTTTTTTAGGATTATGTTTATTTTCTTTTCATCACGACCAATCAGAACCACAGCATGCTTTCATATATATATAATGAGTAAATATTTTTCTGAAGACTCGTAAAGATTATTATCATCAGCAGCAGCAAATGCAAATAATTGATAATAATATCAACAATAACATTAGTTGTAGCAAGCGATATTAGCATTTAAACAGCTATACAATAATTGTTTTTCTCTTTTTTTTTTTTTCCTTTTAATTCTTTCAATTGAGTTCTCTGTGTTGTCTAATTTTCTAAATTTAATTTTGTAAACGATAAACCCTGTGAAGGCAATAATTATATTAGAGGGTACACGAAGCACCAGCTTGCTAGAAAGTGGAAGTAAAAACCCACCAACTTAATCACTAATCTCGCTGAAAATATGCAACAGACCAACAGAAATTGGAGAAACAAGCAAAATTTAACATACTGTCTCAGCTAAAAAGCCGTAAGATGAGGTAACAGATATACCTGGATTACGATTTCGAATTCTGGCTAGTGCCTCAATTCTCCTAAGCAGGTATTGTCATATCTAAAATGAAAAATCCATCTTGCCTTATTGCAATCTATTACGCTTTGAGAGTCTCGTGCCAAATTCAAAGCAATTTCAGTGCATAATTACGTAAAGAAGATGGAACTGGAATAAGTCTTTATTTTGTATGACGATAATTTCGGCCCATCCTGCAACTGTCCTTTACAGGTGGGATGCTGTGCATCATACTATGTTGCATCAATCTTGCAGTCTGGGTCACATCTGGTACATTCCTACACAAAGTGGTGTCTCGTCAAAGATCTTGATTTTGAGCAGTCATGTTGTTGTTTTTCTTCTTTTTCTTCCTTTCTTTCATACAGCTTATGACACATCCTCTCGGGGTAGAGATAATTTTAAGAAGTTAAGAATTTTTGTAGTATGGTATTTGATAAATTAGTATTTATGTTGTTCAAATACATGCTAATGGTAGCTCTTTTAGTTCATTTTTTTTCATATATAAAAAAATTTTTAAAAACCTGATCTGTAACAGAGATGTTTACGATGCGAAAATATTGTTTTTGTCATTGAACAGAATTTCAGAAAGTTGAATAAAGCTAAAATATTAATTGGAACAGCTAAAATATTAATTGGAAGAGGTAAAATATTAATTGGAAGAGGTAAAATATTAATTGGAACAGCTAAAATATTAATTGGAAGAGGTAAAATATTAATTGGAAGAGGTAAAATATTAATTGGAACAGCTAAAATATTAATTGGAAGAGGTAAAATATTAATTGGAAGAGGTAAAATATTAATTGGAACAGCTAAAATATTAATTGGAAGAGGTAAAATATTAATTGGAAGAGGTAAAATATTAATTGGAACAGCTAAAATATTAATTGGAAGAGGTAAAATATTAATTGGAAGAGGTAAAATATTAATTGGAAGAGGTAAAATATTAATTGGAAGAGGTAAAATATTAATTGGAAGAGGTAAAATATTAATTGGAAGAAGTCAGTAGGATGAGTCCTTGAGGTTTAAGTGTGATGCTTCTGAGATAAGATCAATGATCAAAATCTGCTGCTTACCTTCAGGTTAGCCGTCTTCTAGAAAACCTATGATTGCTTCTCAAGAAAGGCAGAAGGCCACAAATTTGCTGAAAAATGAAGCTTAGTCTACCCCAGCATTTAACTGGTACTTCATTTGTTCAACCATGAAAGAATGAATTGTAAAATTGACTACCACAGGATTTTAACTCAGAATCTGGAGGTGGTGAAGATGATAATCCTTTCTGCTTTAGACACAAGGCCTGAAATTCCGGGGGAAGGGGGCCAGTTGATTTCATCAACTCTAGTAATTTACTACTTATTTCAACCCCAAAAAAGATGAAAAGCAAAGTTTGTTTTGTCAGAATTTTAACTGAGATTGTAAAGATGGATGTAATGTCATGAGACATTTTGTTCAGCTTGCTAACAATTCCATCAGTTTGCTGCCTTGATGATGATGATGATGATGATGACAATGATAATGGTTTCAAATTATGGCACAAGGCAAGTAATTTTGGGAGAGGCTAACTGATTACATCAACCCGCAATGCTCATTTCATCTGTTCTTATGGATCCCAAAATGACGAAAGACAAAGTCAGCCTCAGCAGCATTTGAATTCAGAGCATAAAGATGGATAAAACGCCGCTAAGCATTTTATCCAGTCTGCTTTTTTTCTATTGGACAATGAGAGTGGCTGGGAGAGGAGCAAGTTATATCCATGATCAACTACTGGTCTTTCATAAAAGAAATCTTGTCTAGGTTTGCTTATTGGAGAGGAACTTTCCAAAGACAGCTCCATGGCTTCACAAGATATACAGATGACTGTTCTAAAAGACTAAGTTGTCATGTATCTGCTGAAGAATTTCCTCGAAATCAATGTTTGCGAAAGACTTTTATGTTAGGTATGAAGTAGATGTGGTTGCTAGTTTAGTTCTGATTGAGTAGATCTATGATGAAAGGCATTCCAGCTATGAACATCCTATCTTTTTCTTATCTACAAAGTCGGGGTCAAAACATTTGCACAGTAGCAAGAAAGTCGGTGATCACACATATATACAGTGGCCACAAAGTCGACGTAAAAACATTTACACGGTGTGCACAAAGACGGGGTCCAAACATTCGCACAGTGACCAGAAACTCGGGAATCACACAAATATGCATTGTGAACAAAGTCGGGGTCCAAACATTTCAACAGCGGCCAGAAAGTCGGGGATCACACATAAATACAGAGTGCACAAAGTCGGAGTCCACAAATTTGCACAGTGGCCATAAAGTTGGGATCCAAACATTTACATAGTGGACATAAAGACGGGTCCAAATATTTAGACAGTGGCTATAAAGTCGGGGTTCAAATATTTACACAGTGGCCATAAAGTCGGGGTCTCAACATTTACACAGTGGCCATAAATTCGAGGTCCAAACATTTACGCACTTGCCATAAAGTTGGGGTCCAAACATTTACACAGTGGCCATAAAGTCGGGGTCCAAACATATGCAGAATGGCCATAAATTCGGGGTCCAAACATTTACACAGTGGCCATAAAGACGGAGTCCCAACATTTACTTAGTGGCTATAAAGACCGGGTCCAAACACTAACTTAGTGGCCATAAAGTCGAAGTCTAAACATTTAAACAGTGGCCATAACGTCGGGTCCAAACGTTTACATAGTGGTCATAATGTCGGGGTCCAAACATTTGCACATTGGCCATAAATTCGGGGTCCAAACATTTACACAGTGGCCATAAAGACGGAGTCCCAACATTTACTTAGTGGCTATAAAGACCGGGTCCAAACACTAACTTAGTGGCCATAAAGTCGAAGTCTAAACATTTAAACAGTGGCCATAACGTCGGGGTCCAAACGTTTACATAGTGGCCATAAAGTCGGGGTCCAAACATTTGCCTACTGGCCATAAACGCGGAGAACGAACATTTGCATAATGGCCATAAAATCAGGGACCAAACATTTGCACACTGGCCATAAAGACGGGAACCAAACATTTGTTCAGTGGCCATAATATCGTGGACCAAACATTTGCACACTGGCCATAAAGTCGGGGACCAATAATTGAACACTGGCCAAACAGCCGGCACACTGGCCATTTAATCCGACTTTATGGCCAGTGTTCCATTTTTGGTCCCCGACTTTATAGCCAGTGTGCAAATGTGTGACCCCGAATTTATGGCCAGTGTGCAAATGTTTGGACCCCGAATTAAAGGTCAGTGTGCAAATGTTGGGACCCCGATTAAATGGCCATTTTGCAAATGATTGGACCCTGAATTTATGGCCAGTGTGCGATTCTTACACCCCGCCTTTATGAAAAGTGTTCAATTTTTGGTCCCCGATTTCATGGCCAGTGTTCAATTTTTAGTCCCCGACTTTACGGCCAGTGTGAAAATGATTGGTCCCCGATTTCAGTGTTCAACTTTTGGTCCCCAATTTTATGGCCACTGTGCAAATGTTTGGTCGCCGATTAAATGGCAAGTGTTCAAATGATTTGACCCTGAATTTATGGCCAGAGTGCAAATGTTTGGACCCCGACTAAATTGCAATTGTGCAAATATTTAGACCCCGACTTTATGGCCAGTGTTCAACTTTTGGTGTCCGACTTTATGGCCAGTGTTCAACTTTTGGTCCCCGACTTTATGACCACTGTGCAAATTTTTAGACCTCTAATTTCTGGCCAGTGTTAAATTTTTGGTCCCCGTGTTTATGAATAGTAGGCAATTTTTAGTCGCCGACTTTATGGCCAGTGTGCGATTTTTTGGTACCCGATTAAATAGCCAGTGTGCAGATGATTGGACTCTGATTAAATGGACTGTGTGAAAATGATTGAACCCCGAATTTATAGTCAGTGTTCAATTTTTGGTCCCCGGCTTTATGGCCACTGTGCAGATGTTTTGACCCGGACTTTTGGGCCAGTGTGCAAATGTATGGTCTTGTCGCCATTGTTTCGGCGGGTACAGATTTACGTTGTGGAGCTTATTTTTG
>NC_142935.1:911114-916114 GCF_046866305.1 Octopus bimaculoides | reverse complement strand
AATGCAAAGAAACATGGCAACAGCAGGTAAATTGTTATGGTAACGATGTGTGGAGGGGACGGTGTTGGTGATCAAGTGTGCCTCTACATGGTCGGTAGCTGGCATAGCAGTGTCCTTCTACCTGGTGCTGGAAAGAGCAGCTAAGTCTCTCTCTTGAAGGCTGGAAACATACATGACTGAGTTGAGGCCAAATAACAATTATAGCCACTAATACTAACTACTATACATTAGATAATGTAGTCCTAGCTACACCATGCCTTCCTCTGTTCCTTTGCAGCTCTCCACAACTGTCTCAGGTGGTTGGCCACCCACCGCCCCTGTCAACCAAATCTGGAGAAGAAATACCTGAAGGATTTCATTGAGGACTTCCTAGCTTCTCAGTTTTATGGTCCCTTACTGTATAACAGGGGACTGCGCTCTGCCGAGGGTTACCTGCAGGAGGTAAGGACTCTTTAATTAGGGCAGTGTGTGTGGGGGGATGACTGGGTATGTTTAGGGCTGTGTATGTGGGTGATAGTATGTGTGTGTGTTCGTGGGAGTGATTGTGTGAGTGAATGTATAAGCAAATGTGTGTGACTGTATGATTGTATGTGTCTGTATGTATTTGTGTGTGTGTGTGTGTGTGAAACTCTCAGTGTGTATATATGCATCTATGTTTGTGAAAGTATGTGTGACTTTAGGTGTTATTCTGTATGTGTGTGTGTTTGCCTATATCTATGTATGTGGCCTTTCGATTGTGTGTGTATGTGTGTGTTGGTAACCTGTGTAGTTGCTTGTGTGTGTCTATATGTTAATGTGTGAACCAGTTCACCTCTAAATCCATCTTTCTGTTTTTCTCTGAACGTTTGTGTGTCCTGAATGTCTCATCGAAAGCCTCTCTCTCTCTCTCTCTCTCTCTCTCTCTCTCTCTCTTTCTCTCTCTCTCTCTCTCTCTCTCTCTCTCTCTCTCTCTCTCTCCCCTCTCAGCCCCCAGATGTCATCATTGACTTCTACAACTCCATCCTTCGTATTTAGCCTTGGATGGAGCTTACCACTTGATTGACTGCGTTACCGTCTCCGTATTGACCAGCTACTCTTGGCCCATCACGGAGTTTGTAGATGCCACAGCACAAGGGGCACACGACAACGGTAAGTTTTGATGGCACACAACCTGTGTCTTTTATATATGTGTGTATGTGTATGTATACATATATATATATATAATAATATTAGGGACAAAATCCAAAATTACAGGTAAAAACTCAATTAAAATCAATTTATAAAAAATCAAAATTAAATTGAGCTTTATAGATTAAAATATATATAAAATATATAGTTTTAGGGAAAAGAACCAAGTTTCAAGAACTCATCGATGAAAATCCACCATCACATATAGAAAAATTAACAATTAAAAGCACAATAAATGAGTATAATATAAAACAAAGCAAACATCATAAGATAAAGATAATTATTATATTATCTTTATCTTATTATCTTTATTATCTTTATCTTATGATATTTACTTTGTTTTATATTCTATTCATTTATTGTGCTTTTGATTGTTAATTTTTCTATATGTGATAGTGGATTTTCATCGATGAGTTCTTGAAACTTGGTTATTTTCCCTAAAACTATACATTTTATATATATATATATATATATATAGATATATACTTCTGCCTCATTCAATACTTTGTGCTTTATTTTCCCCTTCTGCAGTTAGCTAAGTTATTTCTTCTTAGTAATGCCACACAGGCTGTTGATCGTACCTCCGGTGACTTCAAATAAGTATTTCTATTCTTCTTGTAAACGTGAATATTATTATCATGATTACTTCTCCAATAAATATCCTGAACCCTGTATTACCATTAACTAACATTAATATCCATATAATAGACTATGATGTTTTATTTTTATTCACTTTCTTCACTTCATATAAATATGTAATTCGTTTTCCTTATATAGTATATGTTTAATTTGAGGTTTCCCTTAGTTATCTCCCTTCCTCCATCTTTTTCACTCAGCAAATTTCCTCCCCACATTTCAATCATTCATTCAATTTAAACCTTTAGCATCACGTTTACAACCTCCTCCCTTTATATCTCTATGTAAACAAGGGTTCTTATTCCTAAAGCCCATGGAATAATATCATTGATCCCTTTATATCTCTATGTAAACAAACGTTCTAACGGTCACTGACCATGTAGCATCTTAGCTCGTAAGTTACCTCATCATTTCGTATTTGGCTTGCTTTCATATGTTTATTTGTGGATATCTTGGTTTCTAGTGTAATTTTGCTACCTCTGGTAACTATTAACATATTTACATTATCAAAAGTTTTTTTTTAAACTGAGATAATATTGATATATACATAAACTAATATATATATATATATGATATGTATGTATGTGTGTGTGTATATATATATATATATATATATATATATATATATATATATATATATATATATATATATATATATATATATATATATATATACAAGAATAAGGGCAGGGAATCGTCAATTAATAATAGAATTAATAATTAACAATTTTGCCAAGTAGTTCAGTATGAAAAAACCTTTATCGGTAAAACCATTTATCATCATAAATATACAGGGATTAGCATTGAGTTGCTTCTCCAACATACTGAAAATTTAGAAATAGCAGTCAAAGAACTACTGATTCTAAACTACAAATTTTTCTCTAAACGGATGGCGATATTTATGGCACACATAGAACAAAAAACCGGAGGGAAAAGCGTAAACAAAACAAGTCTTTAGTTAATTGGATACGAATCGTTTCATGGTTAAGCGAATGAAAATTTCACTATTCCAATCTTCAGCCCAAATATTCTGATAAATTTGAAAGTGTCTCTAAAAAAATTCACGGTAATTTTTGGCCATGCGACACCAAAAATCAACGATAAGAAAGGCACTTACGAATTCATCGGCCAGTGAGTTCAGGCATCTCACCTCAAAGAAATCTATTCCATGTGCGTTTAGAATCAGTAGTTCTTTGACTGCTATTTCTAAATTTTCAGTATGTTGGAGAAGCAACTCAATGCTAATCCCTGTATATATATTTATATATATATATATATATATCATTATCATCATCATTTACTGTCTGCCTTCTATACTGGCATGGGTGGGTTGGTTTGATAGAAACCGATCAGGCACAAAATTGCTGACTTTGTGGTAAAATTGAAACCATTATTATTATTATTATTATTATTATTATTATTATTATTATTATTATTATTATTATTATTACTTCAATCTCCTGTATGACTATCATTTAAACTTCTGTTTTAATTTTTTTCCTTTCCTCCCATTTCTTCCTCCCCTTCAGATCTGCCCCCTATTCACTGGAACTCTCCAGAACATCTCCTGTTTGTAAGGGACACTTTACGGTCCCTCACACTTCCTCCGTTCACCTTCGGTGATGACACCAGCGAGAAATGGTCCCAGGCTGAGCAAGATGTTTGGAACTACATCCGTTCCGTGACTTTGGAAACATCCGGAAAATCTGCAGTGGATCTTGTGTCAAGGTAAGGGCCAGAAATAAATTGATCCTGTTGTTGTTGTTTGTCAGCATTTTGCTTGTTAAAATTTGATCATGCTCATCTGGGTCTCCTTCGCTCAACCGGATGAAAATCCAGTCTCCAAAACCTCTGAGATTTCTGAAAGAGGGTGACACGGAACAAACCCCTCTTTTCATACCTTTTTTTTTATCATAAGAGAAATTTATTCTCCACAATATCTGCAGCAGTTGAAACATGTGACCAAAACATATTTCAAACTAACCTAAATTCTGTTCAAACCTAAAACACTGCTTCGTACTAACGCTTTGTTGAAGGTTATTTTATAATTTATGGTTAGCAGTTGGGGGTTGCTTGAAATGCGAATAAACATCCAAAATTAGGGAATGGAGTAGAAAAAACCCAAGTCACACATGTTTCATAGCTTGTGGGGACTTTGGAAGTAATAGTTATCTAAACAAGGGGTAAACCGTAAGCTAGTCTCCAGGGAGAAGGATAGCTTGGTTATATGAAGCTGGCATTGTAGTCAGGAGATTCAATTGAAATGCAATCTGTGCACTCACACATAGGACTCCATATCTACCCTCAATCACATTCATGTTCTTTTTTCTCTTCCACCAGGGTGCGCCACCATATACACCATGTGGAGAAGCAGTTTGACGAAGTGTGCCGTCTCAAGTATGGTGTGTCCAGCTGTTCACCTACCTATGTCAACATGCCGTGGGTGGACATAATTTTGGACTGTGTCCATCACTGTCTGACCACAGTGTCTTGTCTTGACCCAAAGTCAACTGATACGGTGAGTGGTGGTCTTCGTTTATCAGGGGATAGTGGTGGTGGTGGAACATATTCTTTCATTTGCTTCACTCATTTGACTGCAGTCCATGCTGGAGCACCGCCTTAAAGAATTTTAGTTGAACAAATCAACACCAGGACTTATTTATTGTTTTTTTAAGCGTAGTACTTATTCTATCAGTCTCTTTTATTGAACTGCTATGTTACAGGGATGTAAACACACAAACACTGGTTGTCAAGCGGTGAGGCAAGGACAAATATAAACACAGACATACATATATATATATATATTTTTTTTTTTTTCAAAAAAATCTATTATTATTTCCTCTGGGGCAAACTGCTTCAATATCTCCTTAAATGAACACTTTAATTTCACTTTGTCATATTACGGCAGGAAATCTTTGCAGAAAGGTGAGTCGATTGATTACATATTTTCTTTTGTTTCTTTCATTATGTCATCGTAGTTTTGTGAGATTTGGCTGTTATTTCTAGCATGTGAATTTCTAACAATAATGCTGGTGTGTTTACGTGCCCTGTAACTTAGCGGTTCTGCAGGGGGAGACCGATGGAATAGGTGCTGGGCTTGCAAGGAGTGGGTCCTGGTGTCGATTTGCTCGACTAAAGGGCGGCGCTCCGGCATGGCCGCGGTCAAATGACTGAAACAAGTAAAAGAGCAGACAGAA
>NC_142935.1:868614-906114 GCF_046866305.1 Octopus bimaculoides | reverse complement strand
CTTTGTTTCCTTCCTTCTTATGTGTGTCTCACCTTGCTAAATATCAGCCATATATATATATATATATATATATATATATATATATATATATATATATATATATGGATATATATATATATATGGATATTTATATATATATATATATGGATATATATATATATATATATATGGATATTTATATATATATATATATATGTATATATATATATATATATATATATATATATATATATATATATATATATATATATATATATATATATATATATATATATATATATATATATATATGGATATATATATATATATATGGATATATATATATGGATATTTATATATATATATATATATATGGATATGTATATATATATATATATATATATATATATATAAATGAAATAACCAGTATATATATATATATATATATATATATATATATATATATATGGATCATCATCATCATCATCATCGTTTAACGTCCGCTTTCCATGCTAGCATGGGTTGGACGATTTGACTGAGGACTGGTGAAACCGGATGGCAACACCAGGCTCCAGTCTGATTTGGCAGAGTTTCTACAGCTGGATGCCCTTCCTAACGCCAACCACTCAGAGAGTGTAGTGGGTGCTTTTACGTGTCACCCGCACGAAAACGGCCACGCTCGAAATGGTGTCTTTTATGTGCCACCCGCACAAGCCAGTCCAGGGGCACTGGCAACGATCTCCCTCGAAAATCCTACAGGAGCCAGTCAGGCGGTACTGGCAACGGCCACGCTCAAAATGGTGCATCTCATGTGCCACCCGCACAAGAACCAGTCCAGGGGCACTGGCAACGATCTTACTTGGCTTGCCGGGTCTTCTCACGCACAGCCCATTTCCAAAGGTCTCAGTCCGTAGTCATCGCCTCGGTGAGGCCCAATGTACGAAGGTCTTGCCTCACCACCTCAGCCCAGGTCTTCCTGGGCCTACCTCTTCCACGGGTTCCCTCAACTGTTAGGGTGTGGCACTTTTTCACGCAGCTATCCTCCTCCATTCTCACCACATGTCCATACCAGCGCAATCGTCTCTCTTGCACGCCACAACTGATGCTTCTAATGTTCAGCTTTTCTCTCAGGATACTTACACTCTGACGGGTATTCACATTGACATTACACATCCAACGGAGCATACTGGCTTCATTCCTTGCGAGCTTACGTATGTCCTCAGCAGTTACAGCCCATGTTTCACTGCCATGTAGCATGGTTGTTCGTACGCATGCGTCATACAGTCTGCCTTTTACTCTGAGTGAGAGTCCCTTTGTCGCCAGCAGGGGTAAGAGCTCTCTAAACTTTGCCCAGGCTATTCTTATTCTAGCAGCTACACTTTCAGCGCACCCACCCCCACTACTAACTTGGTCGCCCAGATAACGGAAGCTATCGACTACCTCTAGTTTTTCACCCTGGAATGAGATAGAAGTTGTTTCCTGTTTGTTTGCAGTCTTTATTGCACCTGAGCATCTGCCACAAACAAAAACTAACTTGCTAGTTAACCTGCCTTTGATGTTGCTGCACCTCTTATGTGTCCATAGCTTGCACCGGGTACATCTTATAGAGTTACTACCTACTCCTTTTCTACATACTGGGATATATATATATGGATATTTATATATATATATATATATATATATATATATATATGGATATATATATATATATGGATATGTATATATATATCTACAATTAAGAGCCCTATCTACTCGCTGGCGGTCTTGTACCTCTCCATGAAATTCAATTGAATTCAGTTGTTGTCTTAAATTCATACTTATTCATTTTCTAAGCTTCCTAAATTCATGCTACGTTATATTCTATTCACCTAGAATTCATTGCTCTTTTAAAAATTACGATTTATGCATTGTTGTCTCTCAAATATTTAAAATCTACAATTAAGAGCCCTATCTACTCGCTGGCGGTCTTGTATCTCTCTATGAAATTCAATTGAATTCAGTTGTTGTCTTAAATTCATACTTATTCATTTTCTAAGCTTCCTAAATTCATGCTACGTTATATTCTATTCACCTAGAATTCATTGCTCTTTTAAAAATTACGATTTATGCATTGTTGTCTCTCAAATATTTAAAATCTACAATTAAGAGCCCTATCTACTCGCTGGCGGTAACCCGCCCTCCCACCCCCTCCACCGGAAGTTCATTCCTCTGTCATCCTGTCTCCCGGAACCCATCTAGTGGCCTTGGCCATCCTCTCCCCTACCTTTGGGTAGCGCATTAAGTTTGAGAAATGTTTGCAGGTTGTAGGTACTGTTTTGCTTATGAATTCTTCCAATTGCAAGTTTTCTTTTCAGGTACACGACACTGCTTTTCCCCTTCCCAGGCTACAGGCCCACACCCCCAACACCCATACTGTTAGGATTGGCACTCTCAACGTCGGCACGCTGAAAGGTAGATCTGGTGAAATTGTTGAGATGCTTGAACGGAGACGCGTAGATATGTGCTGCATCCAGGAAGTAAGATGGAGAGGAGGTTCTGCGAGGTTCCTCACAGGCAAAGAACACAGGTACAAGATTTTCTGGGCAGGGAACACTGACGGGGTCGGGGGCGTAGGAATACTTCTAGCGGAGAAATGGGTGGATAAGGTAATCGAGGTCATTAGAGTAAGTGACAGAGTACTTAAGATCAGACTAGTGCTTCATCATAGATTAGCTACTGTCATCTCAGCCTATGCACCTCAACCGGGGCTACCAGATGGTCTGAAAGACCAATTCTATGACACCCTCTTGCAAACTACCTCGTCGACGAGTGACAGGGACCTTCTCTTTGTGGCTGGAGACTTCAACGGTCATGTCGGACGTCGTGCTGGGGGCTTCCATGGCATACATGGAGGCTATGGCTTCGGTTCCCGCAACAAGGAGGGAACCAGACTGCTGGAGTTCTGTGATGCAACCGATCTTATGGTCTGCAATACCAACTTCAGGAAACCTGCCAGTCACCTAGTCACCTACCGCTCCGGCAGACACTCTAGCCAAATCGACTAGATCCTCGCCAGAAATAGGGAAAGAGGGCGGCTTATAAATGCCAAAACCTACCCTGGCGAAGAATGTACCCCACAACATAGATTAGTAGTTAGCTACTTTGGGATCAAGGCAAAATGGGTGCCCAGAATTAGACAGGCTTGGAGAAGAAGGGTGTGGAAGCTTAAAGACCCTGCAAACGGACAGAGACTTAGAGACAAGTTACTTGAAGCATTTAACGAAATAGAAGGGGATATAGCATCATACAACGTGGAAGACAATTGGAGATTTCTGCGGGACAACCTGTTGAAAGCCACCGACCAGATTTGTGGGTGGTGTAAGGTCCCCTCCCAACCCAGAGTAACGTGGAGGTGGAACAAGGAGGTAGACAGGGCTATTAGACAAAAGAAACAGGCTTGGAAGGACTGGAAGAACGGTGGTAGCAGGGAATTGTACCAATGTGCCAGAAGGGAGGCTAGGCGACAGGTTTATTTAGCCAGAGGGGAAGCAGATAAGGAAAGATTTGCCAATGTTCTGCGCCGTGAGGACCAAAGACTCGAGGTATTTCGTGTTGCAAGACAGTGTAGGAGAGAGAATAGTGATGTTGTAGGAGAGAAATGTGTTCGCATGGATGATGGTACGCTTGCATTAAATGAGGATGCAAAGAAAGAGGTCTGGAGATGCCACTACGATAGATTGCTTAATAAAGAGAATGAATGGGAGAAAGAGAGCCTGCCGTATGTCGACCCAATAGAGGGACCAGCTATCCGAGTTGATAGTACCAGGGTAGATAAAGCAATTAAGAGTATGAAGACCGGGAAAGCCCCCGGCCCATCAGGAATCACTGCAGAGATGCTCAAAATATCTGGCAGTGTTGGCTATAGCCTAGTCACCCGTATTACGAACCAGGTGATACACGAAGGAGTCATACCCTATGACTGGTGTAGCAGCATCATAGTCAACTGCTACAAAGGTAAAGGGGACGCTTTAGATACAAATAATTACAGAGGCATCAAGCTGTTAGATCAGGTTATGAAAGTTACAGAGAGGGTCATAGCCCAACTAATTAGGGAGCGAATCAATTTAGATGAGATGCAGTTTGGGTTCGTGCCAGGTAAAAGCACTACTGATGCCTTATTTCTAGTGAGACAGTTGCAGGAGAAATACCTAGCTAAGGATAAACCTCTGTACCTGGCTTTCGTTGACATGGAGAAAGCCTTTGACAGGGTCCCCCGATCCCTTATCTGGTGGTCAATGAGGAAACTTGGGATAGAAGAATGGTTAGTGAGAGCTGTGCGAGCCATGTACAGAGATGCTGCCAGTAAGGTGAGGGTTGGAAATGAGTACAGCAATGAATTCCGGGTAGAAGTAGGGGTCCACCAAGGTTCCGTCCTCAGCCCCCTATTATTTACCATAGTCCTCCAGGCAATCACAGAGGAGTTCAAGACAGGTTGCCCCTGGGAGCTCCTCTATGCTGATGACCTTGCCCTAATTGCGGAGTCACTATCAGAACTAGAGGAGAAGTTTCAGGTGTGGAAGCAAGGTCTAGAATTGAAGGGCCTTAGAGTCAACCTAGCTAAAACCAAAATCTTAATAAGTAGGAAGGTAGATAAAACACAAACCTCTTCAGGTAGATGGCCCTGCTCAGTATGTAGAAAAGGAGTAGGTAGTAACTCTATAAGATGTACCCGGTGCAAGCTATGGACACATAAGAGGTGCAGCAACATCAAAGGCAGGTTAACTAGCAAGTTAGTTTTTGTTTGTGGCAGATGTTCAGGTGCAATAAAGACTGCAAACAAACAGGAAACAACTTCTATCTCATTCCAGGGTGAAAAACTAGA
Organism: Octopus bimaculoides; assembly: GCF_046866305.1. Classification (NCBI taxonomy): domain Eukaryota; kingdom Metazoa; phylum Mollusca; class Cephalopoda; order Octopoda; family Octopodidae; genus Octopus; species Octopus bimaculoides. Next base: position 901,274 of record NC_142935.1, on the reverse strand, counting down.
GGTAGTCGATAGCTTCCGCTATCTGGGCGACCAAGTTAGTAGTGGGGGTGGGTGCGCTGAAAGTGTAGCTGCTAGAATAAGAATAGCCTGGGCAAAGTTTAGAGAGCTCTTACCCCTGCTGGCGACAAAGGGACTCTCACTCAGAGTAAAAGGCAGACTGTATGACGCATGCGTACGAACAACCATGCTACATGGCAGTGAAACATGGGCTGTAACTGCTGAGGACATACGTAAGCTCGCAAGGAATGAAGCCAGTATGCTCCGTTGGATGTGTAATGTCAATGTGAATACCCGTCAGAGTGTAAGTATCTTGAGAGAAAAGCTGAACATTAGAAGCATCAGTTGTGGCGTGCAAGAGAGACGATTGCGCTGGTATGGACATGTGGTGAGAATGGAGGAGGATAGCTGCGTGAAAAAGTGCCACACCCTAACAGTTGAGGGAACCCGTGGAAGAGGTAGGCCCAGGAAGACCTGGGCTGAGGTGGTGAGGCAAGACCTTCGTACATTGGGCCTCACCGAGGCGATGACTACGGACCGAGACCTTTGGAAATGGGCTGTGCGTGAGAAGACCCGGCAAGCCAAGTAAGATCGTTGCCAGTGCCCCTGGACTGGTTCTTGTGCGGGTGGCACATGAGATGCACCATTTTGAGCGTGGCCGTTGCCAGTACCGCCTGACTGGCTCCTGTAGGATTTTCGAGCGAGATCGTTGCCAGTGCCCCTGGACTGGCTTGTGCGGGTGGCACATAAAAGACACCATTTCGAGCGTGGCCGTTTTCGTGCGGGTGACACGTAAAAGCACCCACTACACTCTCTGAGTGGTTGGCGTTAGGAAGGGCATCCAGCTGTAGAAACTCTGCCAAATCAGACTGGAGCCTGGTGTTGCCATCCGGTTTCACCAGTCCTCAGTCAAATCGTCCAACCCATGCTAGCATGGAAAGCGGACGTTAAACGATGATGATGATGATGATGATGATGATGTGGCAACATCATTAGCATGATGTACGAAATGCTTTGCGGTATTTTGTCCATCGCAACACATTCTGAGTTCAAATTCTGCTGAGGTCGACTTTGTCTTTCATCCTTTCGGGATTGATGAATTAAGTACCAGTAATACACTGGGTCAGTGTAATTGACTAGTCCCCTCCCCCAAAATTTCAGGCCTTGTGTCTTTAGTAATAAGGATTATTATTATTATCGTTATTATTCAGCTCACAACTTACATTTTGTACAGCGATTGGTACCAAGAATCCCCTAAAAAATCTCCCTCCCTTTCACCATTATATTATTATTATTATTATTATTATTATTATTATTATTATTATTATTGTTTTTCTTATTTCTGTCCACAGAGAGCTGCAACCTGGAATCTACATTTTATCGATCCATTGACGTCCGCAGCAAAGAACTACGGGAGACTCTGCTGTCTGCTAGTAAATCTCTACACCAAGGCAAGCCCTCAGGCTGGGATTCCAACCATGATGACCACCACCAATTGGCTGAAACTGTAAAGGCTTCGATTGGTGCCGAACGTACAAAGAGTGATGGGTTTGAGTCTTTCTTAATGCAGTCGGTGGTGGCAGGTGACCTGCAGTATGAGGACGACACATGGCAAGAGGTGAGAGACGGGTACTCTGAGTTCTACCCTAGGGGTGTCAGCAGTGCTGCTTTTGATGATGAAGAGGAGGAGGGGAAAATTCTGAAGAAGAAGGATCGCAATGTTAAGCTTGGCTGTGGCTCCTTAGAACCACATGCATCAAAGTTGTCTCCCAACCCCATTTCTTATCCCGGGGACTTCAGTGTCCCCGAGGTCAGAGACAAGTTGTCCCTTGAAGATCGACTGTCGATCCTTAGGGACCAGATTGACTACAACAAGAGAACAGACACAATTATGGAGTGTTTGCTGCAGTCATTCTTGATTGACGATTCATTGGACCATGACGATGATGTACTCTTCACAGAGGATTGTGGGTAATAATTTGAGATTGTAAACAATAACTGGGTGTTGTGGGTAATAAACAGGGCCACGAATTAGCTGGAGTGTTTTAAAGTCTTCAGAAAATTCAAGTTCTAGGTTCAAATCCCACTGGGGTCGAGTTTGCCTTTCATCTTTATGGGGTTGATAAAATAAAAAATGTACCAGTCATGTTCAGGGGTTGATTTCATCACTTGATTGCTGACAGCTGCCCCAACCTCTTTGTCGCACAAATCTCCAGCCTTGTGCTTATGGTATAAACTAATTTTATAATTGCTGCTCTTCAGGCAAAATTTTCAACCATTATTATTATTATTATTATAATGAAGGCAGAAACATTCATCCACTGGACGAAATGCTTCATGTTCTGAGTTCAAATGCCACCAGGGTCAACTTTGCCTTTCATCCTTTCATGGTCAATAAATTAAATACCAATAAAATACTGGGGTCACTGTAATTGACACATCCCCTCCCCTCAAATTTGAGGATTGTGCCTCCAGTAGAAAGGAGTTTATTATTATTATTCGGCTCACATCTTACATTTTGTACAGTGATTGGTACCAAGAATCCCCTAAAGGGTCTCCCTCCCTTTCACCAGCCCCCAAATCCATGGTCTTGGACCAATGTAAACAAACGTCATCATCATCATCATCTTTGTATAGATAATAAAATCCAGTTTGTTTTTGAAAAAAATTAAATTTGAATAAACCATTTTTTCTATGAAAATAAAAACAATATTTTTCTAAAAGACGCAACGATGTCACTTGCTCTGAATATATATATATATACACACACACACACAAATATATATATATATATATATATATACACACACACACACGCACAAACACACACACACATATATATATATATACACACACACATGTATGTATATATATATAATGTAGATACCAGTTCATTGCACGAGCATTTAAATCTCATTGGGGAACTAATCTGAAAAAAATAAAGACTGTGTATAAATGGATCCTCATTTGCTGCCATTTGGTGAATTGTTTCCAGCTTTAATAAAATAATATATATACATATATATCCAGAGTGTCCTGATATTAAAGCAACCAAAGTTTCGGTATTTAATAACTAGCAATGAATGTGATAAGATATTAAAATGATACAACATTATAAAAACTTTGTTTGTCTTCTTTTTGTTTCAGCCAAAATAAATTCAGATTTATGACTTAGATAATGACTATAGACCAAAATACAATCGTAACCCTCAACAAAGGAGGCGAAAGTAATAAAGCTATACCAAAAATCCTTAATAGTAACCAAAAAACAGCCTCGAAAATTGTAAAGAAATTTCTAGAGACTGCTTCCAATGCAGATCGACCTGGACATGGCCAAAGAAGTGTGAAGACTCCCTCAGCTATGACCCTTTATTTTTTCCAAGATCTCTAATTGGTGGATGGGAGGAAGATATCTCCCAAACAGGAGGCCTAACAGGAATGCATACAACAGATCAATCCTCTCTTAAAAGGATCCCAAATGTCAGGTGATGATTTTAGAATAGGGTGGATGAGGATTAAGTCTATCACCCAAGATATTTCAAGCTATATTATGTGGTTTACTCTTGAAATCATTGAGCTCTGACCATGCTGCGGTTTTGCTTTGGTGGGTTTAATCAATCATATAAACCCCAACACTTACTTTTAAGTCTGTCATACATTCCTAATCTAAATATTTGTGGAACAGCAAGGTTAGGAAACCTACTGAAGATTTTAATTAATCAGTAAGTACTGAGGAAATTACAGCATCTTTCAATGATGGAAAGTATTTGAGTGTGTATGTATCATCATCATCATCATCATTTAACGTCCGCTTTCCATGCTAGCATGGGTTGGACGAGTTGACTGAGGACTGGTGAAACCGGATGGCAACACCAGGCTCCAATCTAATTTGGCAGAGTTTCCACAGCTGGGTGACCTTCCTAACGCCAACCACTCAGAGAGTGTAGTGGGTGCTTTTACGGAGGACAGAAGAACATGTCTGGCGCCCAAAGAACGTGCCCGGAGCAGCAACTACATGCCTCGAGCCGTATGTACGTGTCTGGGACCGTAACTACGTGCCCGGGGCCGTAAGTACGTGCGTGGGGCCGTAAGTATTGCCTAAGGCCGCAAGAAAGTGCCCAGCAACGCAAGAACGTGCTTTGCGTTGCAAGACATTCCTAGAGCCACAAGAACGCGCCTGGGGCGCATGAAGGTACCTGGCGCCGCAAGAACGTGTTCGGGGCAGTAACTACGTGCCTAGGGCCGCTAGAAATTGCCTGGGGCCATATGCACGTTCTTTGGGCCGTAATTACGAACCCGGGACCGTAAGTATGTACCTGGGGCCGCAAATATGTGCCCGGGGCTGTAAGTACGTGCTCAGGGCCGTAAGTACGTGCCCAGCAACGCAAGAACGTGATCGGGGCTGTCACTACCTGGGGCCGCAAGTAAGTTACTGGGGCAGGATGAACGTTCCTGGGGCCGTAAGTACGAATCCGGGGCAGTAAGTACGTGTCCGGCACCGCAAGAACGTGCCCGAAGCCGCAAGAACGTTCTTGCGGCTCTATGCACGCTCTTGTGTTGCCAGGCACGTTCTTGCGACGCCAGGTACGTTCTTGCGGGCCCCAGGCCCGTTCTTTCGGAACCAGGCACGTTCTTTTGGCGCAGGACAGACGTACGTACATACGGCCCCTGTTACTTACTTGCGGCCTCAGGTAGTTACTGCTGCGATCACCTTCTTGCATCCCCAGGCACGTTCTTGTTACCCTGTGCACGTTCTTGCGGTTCCAGGCACGTTTTAACGGCGCTGGGCATGTTCCATCGGCGCCGGGTACATATTAACGTTCCCGAGCGTGTTTCTGCCGCACCAGTCACGTACTTACGGATCCGGGCTCGTTCGTGCGGCCCCAAGCACGTACTTATGGCCCCAGGCACGTACATACGGCCCTAAGCACGTATTTGCGGAGCCAGGCACGGTCTTGCGGCCCTAGACACGTTCTTGCAGCCCAAGGCTCGTTCGTGTCCGGCGCGGCAAAAACGTGCCCGGCGTCGCAAGAACGTACCTGGTGTTGCAAAACCGTGCCTGGCCCCACATTGCCCGATACCGCAAGAAAGTGCTCGGCGCCGCAAGAACGTGCCTGGCGACGCAAGGTCGTGCCCGATGCCGCAAGAACGTGCACCCTACTGGCTATGCAAGCAGGGTAATGTCTGTTCCCCCTGATCAGAAAGATAGTCCATTGCTGGGAAATCTATTTACAATTGAGTGGACTGCAGCAATATGAAATGAGGTGTTTTGCTGAAGAATACAATGTACTGCTCAGTATGGGAATTGAACCCACAATCTAGCCACTGTGAGTGCAACACCCTAACCGCTAGATCACACGCCTTCACACACACACATGTATACATATGCATATATATAGAAGTATATATGTATGCATATGCATGTATGGCAATCATTTTTATGTCTGTTTTCCATGCTAGCATGGGTTAGATGTATATATATTTGATGATTTTTATTTTCGTCTGGATCCCATTCATGTCTTAACCCTTACCTATTGCTCAAATAAGGGATCTCTTATTCTAATAGTTTATTCATTAACAGGGAAAACGATAACAATCTAATCGCTCATAGCTAAAAAAATTGTCCGAGACAGCAAATGTAAACACCCGAAGTATTGAGTAGAAGCTGTAATTAAGGCGAAAGTGAGAGAATGATTTGGTTCTGTCTGGAGTCCGTCCGGACGGAAGCGCGGCTGGGAGCATGCGCAATGGTGAGCGGAAGAGGTCAGAGGGCAACTGGATGTCATGGAGGCAGGATGTGTTTACAACGAAGAGAAGAAAACCTTCCCCTCCAGATTGTTGACAGGTAAGAAGAAAAGCTCATTTCCCCTTGTTTTTTTAATGTCAACCCTCCTGTTTCTTAATTTCCCCTTCATACCACAACACACACGTTTTTGTGAGAAGCAGAGGAGTGTTTATAATCCGTAAATAACTTATACTGAAAAAAAAAAGAACAAAAACAAAACAAGAATACATTCTGGCATTTTAAATGAAGATTTCCAAGAGTCTCTTCTTCACAATTCATTTAATCTACCAAAACCTCGCCCTTGCCTCAGCTTCCTATCATCTTTTGATTTGTTTTATTTCTTTCATCATTTTTCAACGTCGACATCGGGTATTTTCTGTACCCGAAACGGGAGAAGAAGAAGAAGAAATCTAATGGATTGTGTTTGCTTGATTGTTTCTGTCTGTTTTTATGTATCTATGCGTTATAGAGATAACGAAATCATGCCAGCAATGTCTCATTTGAAACTAGAAGAAAAAAAAAGCCTTACAGATTTATTCTCACCTGCTTCAGGCGTGTATGTAAAATGCAGAAAACAGAATCGAAGTTTTATGCATCAAATGCATCTATTTTCAGTGCATCTGTTCGAGTTTAGTTGATACAACAGAGACAATGCTTTTATGAATTTCATAAAATGCGTGAAGGCAGTAATTATTATATTGTTTAATAAATACATAAAAACAAAACAGGACGAGACACCTAACCCTTTAATTTATTCTTACCCCTCCTCCCATTTCGTTAAATCTCACTTGACACAGAAATACCCGAAGTCGTCCAGTTATATTGTTTTGTTTGCAACGTCATGTAACCAGATATGCATCTATATATATATACAGGTAGATGAAGGTATGTACATACATGTACGTACATATGCATATACTCATATATTATTTGTATTTTATTGAAGGAATCCCCGTTCTTCCTATCAAGTTCACAGGTGCCCTTAACTCAGTCAGACCCATTAAACTTCACTTTTTCCCACCCCTTTTTACGGGATAACACTTAACCCCTCCCCCTTTCATCTCCTAATCACTTGGTTACCCTGTTGTCTCTCTCTACCTGACAACGACACGTCGATGCCGAAAGAACGTGCACCCCACTGGCTATGCAAACAGGCTAATGTCTGTTCCCCCTGATCAGAAAGATAGTCCATTGCTGGGAAATCTATTTACAATTGAGTGGACTGCAGCAATATTAAATGAGGTGTTTTGCTGAAGAATACAATGTACTGCTCAGTATGGGAATTGAACCCACAATCTAGCCACTGTGAGTGCAACACCCTAACCGCTAGGTCACACGCCTTCACACACACACATGTATACATATGCATATATATAGAAGTATATATGTATGCATATGCATGTATGGCAATCATTTTTATGTCTGTTTTCCATGCTAGCATGGGTTAGATGTATATATATTTGATGATTTTTATTTTCGTCTGGATCCCATTCATGTCTTAACCCTTACCTATTGCTCAAATAAGGGATCTCTTATTCCAATGGTTTATTCATTAACAGGGAAAACGATAACAATCTAATCACTCATAGTTAAGAAGTTGTCCGAGACAGCAAATGTAAACACACGAAGTATTGAGTAGAAGCTGTAATTAAGGCGAAGGTGTGAGAATGTTTTGGTTCTGTCTGGAGTCCGTCCGGACGGAAGCGCGGATGGGAGCATGCGCAATGGTGAGCAGAAGAGGTCAGAGGGCAACTGGATGTCATGGAGCAGGACGTGTTTACAACGAAGAGAAGAAAACCTTCCCCTCCAGATTGTTGACAGGTAAGAAGAAAAGCTCATTTCCCCTTGTTTTTTTAATGTCAACCCTCCTGTTTCTTAATTTTCCCTTCATACCACAACACACACGCTTTTGTGAGAAGCAGAGGAATATTTATAATCCGTAAATAACTTATACTGAAAAAACAAAAACAAAACGACACCCAACCCTTTAATTTCTTCTGACTCTCCTCCCATTTCGTTAAATCTCACTTGACGCAGAAATACCCGAAGTCATCCGGTTATATTTTGTTTGCAACGTCCTGTACCCAGATATGCATATATATATATATACAGGTAGATGAGGGTATGTACATGTATATATGCATATATATATGCATATACTTGCCTATTCCCCTTCTGTAGTTGATTAATTTTTTCCTTCCCAGTAATTACAGCTAAGGCTACCTCGCATCACCAACTGCTTAGCCATAGATCTGACCGTCTCCTTATGAGCATGTGTTTTGTTATTATTATTATTATTATTATTTCTCAGCTAACACCCTATACTTCGGTTTTACACTGATTAACGCCAACATAAGGATACTAATATATAACAGGGTAATGATATTTCTTTTATCATGTTTATGCTCTTCGCTTTAAATCAGTGTGGTATTAATCGTATTATTTTTTTATAGCCTTAAACAAAACACGTGTGTGTTTTGGGGTACATACATGCATACGTGTGTTTGTGAGTGTATGCGAGGGTGGGCGTGTGTGTGTATGTGTTAGTATGTTTATGGGTGTATACTTATGCATACATACAAGTGTGTGCAAATATATACAAATGTGTGTACGTGTGGGTATGTGCATGCGTGCATATGTAGGTAAGTGTGTGCGTGTGTGAGTATTGGCACGTCTGTATATATACAGGAATGTATGTATATAGACAGGCAAGCAAGTTAAGGCGCGCGTGTGTGAGCACATGTATTGGAGAAGGTCTCGGTATGTGGTGTGTGTGGGGGGGGGTGCTTGTGTTTGTGTGTATGTGGGAGAACGGGTAGGTACACATAAGCAAATGTATGTATGGGTATATATGGGCGCATACATACGAGCACCGGGCATGTGTGTAGGAGCGTAGATGTATGTTTGTATATGTGCATATATATATATGTATATACATGTATAAATGTAGGCGCATATGTAGGTGTACATGCATATATACATGCATGTGTGTGTGCGTGTATGAGTGTGCAGGTGTGGATACTTGCATGTTTGTACATATACAGGAAAGTAGGTATGGATACAGGCACGTATGTATAGGCGAGTGCGTGTGTGTACATATGTGCATGTGGAGGTTTCTCTGTGTGGGGGGGGGGGTATGTGGATATGTACACATGGGTATTCGCATATGTATGTGCGCACGTGTTTGTAAATAGGTGTCTGCACGCTAGCAGACACATATGTAAACGCTCACTTTAATTACCTCCCCTCACCCACCCGAATGACTCCTTGACCACAACCTTTCGCATCACATCAGAGACACCCTCCCTTTATATTTCTATGTAAACTAGCGTTCTCATGCCTCTAAAGCCCGTGGAATAATATCGGTGACCCCGTCGTAACTCTATGTAAACAAACCTTCTGACGGTCACTGACCATGTAACACCTCAGCTGGTAAGTTACCCCATCATTTCGTTTTTGTCTTGCTACTAAATGTTTTATTATGTTCTCCCTGATGAGAAACAAGTGATAATTCCAGCTACCCTTTCTTTTTTTGTGAAATGGCCCTCATTTGCTTGGAACTTTCATCGACATGCGTTTTGCTCCATTTGTTGTTATTATGCATATACTTATATATTATTTGTATTTTATTGAAGGAATCCCCGTTCTTCCTATCAAGTTCACAGGTGGCCTTAACTCAGTCAGACCCATTAAACTTCACTTTTTCCCACCCCTTTTTCCGGGATAACACTTAACCCCTCCCCTTTCCATCTCCTAATTACGTGGTTACCCTGTTGTCCACTTCTACCTGACAACGACACGTCAACAGCTGATTTTAAAGGAAGGAGATAATTTGACTTCACTAACTATTTCAGAAGAGGTGCGCATTGCCTAATTACTAAACACTCAAATGGTTTAGTGTTTTTAATTCTGGTGACTTTCGCTTATTGGCGCCTCAGAGATGTTCTTGATCTGCGCGGGATTTGGCTGCTATTTCTCGCTGTAGAAGACAGGTGTCTATGATCTGTGCGTGATTTGGCAGCTGTTTCTAGCTATGTTGATGTCTCCAACGACTAGAACTCTAGAGCCTCAAGAGATTACTTTACTTGCTGTTAGTTTCAACAACAACCACTGGCTTCCAGTCCGGCTATTTGCAGAGACTGAATTAGTGGTTAACAGTAATCCATGAGTCCTGTTTCTATTACTCCTTCCTTTACCATTTGTAGTCACCATGTTTCTTATAGGAAACCTTTGAAAGACCACCCATACTACCTTTACACAGAAACTTAAGTAAGATCAATATTTCTAATACACAGTTTGTCAACATCAGTTGCTGAGATGTCCAGAAGAAAATGAAACAAAGTGTTTCGGCCAGAAGCAACTCAAGTGGAGGTCTCCAATGAAATTTCCCAGCTCGTTCAGGTATGGTAGTATGTTATTGCAATTTGCAATTCGTTTTCTTTCTGAATGTCAAGTTTTATTGACTTCTCTTTCTTTACTAACATTGAAAATGCTTTGATATGGTATTTTACTCACTTATTTAAAAAAAAAAAAAAAACATCCAAAGCTTTATTATATTTTGTTGTTATTTCATTTCCACACAACAGAAATGTTAGAAGGTAAGTTTCTATTTAAAAACCTGATATATATATATAAAAAATAAAAAAAGTCTCACATTTTATGAATCTTTATAACTGATTGTGAATATTGGTGTGGTTGTACCCCCGCCCCCTCTGTTAAACTTTAAATCACTGTGAAATAGGAAGTTAGTATTGTAGAACAAAGATCAGTTTGATCAGATATGTTGGAATCAAAATGGTGTAGAGTTTCTTTTTCTTTTCTTTTTTTCTTTTGTTGGTTTGTAATATTTTAAGCCACTTCACTGAATTTCCTTTGCAGATTCATAGCTTGTTGAGAGCCTCCGAGAAATGTGCTGTTGGTCAGACCAAACTCAAACGAGTGCTCATCTCCATAGCCGGTGTGTCCACACTTGTTCTCAAAGGAAATTCCGAGTTGACTGCAGAGACCTGCAATGGCTGCTAATATTTTTTGAGTCCTGTATCTATTTTGTCCTTGTCTGCATGAGTGGCTCTGTGGTTAAGAAGTTTGCTTCACAACCACATGGGCTGACCAAAACTTTCAGAGTGGATTTGCTAGATGGAAACTGAAAAAAACTCATATATATGTGTGTGTGTGTACATATATATATATATATATATATATATATATATATATATATATATATATATATATATGTGTGTGTATATAGATATATATATACACACACACACGTGTGGTTATGTACAAGGAGTGAGAGTGAACAAGTAGACAGGCATGAAGAAGCATTGGAGATTGATTTGCAGTGCTGCTCATTGGGGTTAATTGATGATGGTGACTTTGCATGTGGTGTCCCCCCCCCCCTCCACTAGTACCAAGACCACCATCATTCACCCTAATTTCAAAATGTTTTTAAACTTGTGCATATGCGCACGGCCTGTTATTAATTATGGGTTGAATGACATCACGTAAAGTTTGATAATTTAAAAACTTTTTTTTGGTGTTGAAAATTTTTATGAATTTGTGTTCTGCAAATATCTTGTACAATTATGCAAGTCCCACCCCCATAAACCCCTGTGGATCCTCAAATTAGACTTAAATGGTATCGATCCCAGTAGGAATGAAAAGGGCATTGCTGGAATTTTTGCATAGATTTAAGAGGTATGTAAATGATAAATTGTTTTGATAACATAATTATCTGTTAGTAAATATCTTTTCCTTACACACACACAAACAAACTACCTTTATCCTGTGAGGTGTTGAAATTAAAAATTTTTTATTTTATTTTATGTTTTAGTTATTTTAGAACTTCAGATTTTTTTTCTATAATTCTATTTATATAAATTACCATTTTGTGTGATGTTTGGGCTTGTAGAGACTGCAGTATATTTTTGGTTACTGTTATAGTCCTACAAAAATGAAAGTAAATTACATGTTACCAATTCTTTTAATCCTGCCACCTCTGTTTACCATTCTTGTATACTTTGAAATGGACTTTGTCTCTGTAAAAATTTTTTGTTTACTCTGTACGTTTTCTTCCTTTGGCAACAATTTCTCAAAAATCAATTTAATTTTTCAATCGAACATTAGATCTGCAGGTGACTTGCCTGAACTGATATTTAGAATTTATTTAGCATTTCGTCATTGCCTAATTTTTTTTTTCTCTCTAGCACTTGCTTCAAAGTATCTACAAATCATTCTGCTTGCCCATTTGACCCTGGGTGGTAGGGCGGAGTAAACGTGTGCTTGATTGCATGCATTTTATACAATTTCTTGAACTCATCCTGTAAATTATGTTCCATTGTCCGATACTATGGTGTCTGGAACATTGTATTGAGCAAAAAAGTTCATGCAGGAACTTTGCTACTTTCGCAGTAGGTTGACCGCACCTACATACTTCCGGTCACATGGTAAGGCTATCAACAATGTAGTAGGCACCATTCACTGGTCCAGTGTAGTCTATATGTACTCTGGACAATGGACTCAGGCCATGATTGGTATTTGTGGTGCCTTGGCTGCTGGCACACAACCTCTACAAGATTTTACCAAATTTTCAATGTCCTGGTCCAGTGTCGGCCAAGACGCATAACTCCTTGTCAAAGCTTTCATTCTCGACATCCCCAGGTGTCCACTACGAAATTCATGTAATATCTGTTTCTGTAGGGCAGTTGGTACCACCACAGCCTTTCCTCAGCTTCAATGTCCCAGGCGTTGGGATTGATGTCGGTCAGTTTTAGGCTTTGCCTCAGCTGATCCTTGTATCAGTGGCATGGATGGCCACACAGTGGTCACCAGATAAAATCTGACGCAGTAGCTTGGTTTCTTTCATTCTTGCATTTGTGGCCTGTCCATTTCACGATGATAGCCTCGATGCTATTGTTTTAATTTAATATTGAGATCACATATTTTTGGTATCTTTTTACAATTACATTTTCATGTTCTTGAATTCCGGATGGATTTGATGAAAGCCTTCTTGACTCATTGTTTCTGGTTCAGAATCTAATATGATTGTCTTTTCTGTTCTTGAAGATATTTTATAAGGTCCTATATAACAAGGACTTAACGAATGAGGAGTGATTTCTTTATTACCCACAAGGGGGCCAGTGGGGACATATAACAATTAGAAAAAAAAAAAACTTATGATATAAATGAATGATAATGAAAATGAGCTACTTTATTTCATTATATTGGCTATGAAAGCCGTACATAGATGGAGTAGCTGCGGGCTGGACAAAGACATTGATGAGATGAATGATGAACACAATGATATTAATGGGAGAAGGCAGAAGTCACCCACCGAACTCTGCTTCTCTAAAATATTGTTCTTTTATAATTTACATATTTGAGGCAATAAACCTCTTAGCACAGTTTCTTATTGGACTCAAGCTCCTTACAATGAGGTACTAAGCCTCTTACTGCAGACGACACCATGTCCTTAAAATGAAGCACCTGCCTCTTACAACTCTTCTCATGGGCCACATGCACCTTCAGTATGAGGCACTCATCCTCTTACAATCTTCCGACCCGAAGTGCCACTTAGGCACTCCAACAGTGCCATGATCGGAAGCACAATATATCCACAGGGAAGGAGTTCATTCAGGCTATGTCTCCTCCCTTGACAAACTCTGTAAAAAAGCTCTCCCAACGCCTCTTCTCACCTTCTGGAGAAAAGCAAATATTGTTCCTCCATTTGTTCGAGGCTACAACTTCCTCCGTCGGTGGCACAATTCCCACCGATGGGACTTTGGAACATGCCAGCAGTGTGTATTAGCAATCATTTTGTTTGGCCAGGACATACATTCATGGGTTACTCTGTTTCTCTGGCACGAAAAGAGTCTTGTAAAACCAGTGGAGATGTCACGGCAAATGTATTGGAATCAACTGAAATTGCAATGCAGAAGAATTTGATTTACCTGTTTCCAAAGCAGACCTTGATCAGTTTAAGGGGCCTTTCATCAAACGATGCTGTTGGGAGGCATTGACCTGCCCCTGCAGGTGCCAAGTTGCAAGCCCGACTGATTTAGGCTGGTTGACTTTTGCCCCTGCCACTGCTTCATATTTTTTTAATGGGGTCTTCTTCACGAGGTCGCTGCCCTTCATCAGACACGAGGATGGTGACTTCATCCACATATGCTGTTGCTCCCTTACCATAACGTAGATCATGCGGTCTTCCCCCACAGTCCCCAACCTCCGCAGCAGTGGCTCAAGGGCTAATACATGCAGAAGCAGCAACAGGGGGCAGCCTTGTCAAATTTAATGCTTGATTGCGAATGGCTTTGAGAAGAGACCGTTCACCTGGATGACTGATTCGATCAATGATATACATAGCATTGATCCAGCCATGGAAAGTTGAGCCCAGTCTGACCCCCACCAGATACCGATGGTCAACCGTATCGAATGCTGTAGACTGGTCTAAATTCACCAGTGCCCCACCCTTGCCAGGAATTTTTCCTACCTGCTCTATGGTGTAGTAAATGAGGTGAAGGTTGTCGTAGCAACTGGAAAAAGGGATCTGCTTGCATCATGATGACAAGATGCTGTAAGGAAAGTATTTCCCAGCAGCGAAAGACCAGACCTGAGTCAATCAGAAACAGCCAGAATCATCTTCCTTAAACATTGCTGGATAAAATTTGCGAAGTTGAGGCAGAAATCTAGGGCAGTGAAAGATGAAACATTGGTAAAAAAATGAAGCCAAGAAAGTGATGCAGTTGTTGGTGGGGGTCAATGAAGGCAGGTCCTTAGGAGTCACAGTTTTGGTAGGGTGCCATCTTCTTCGTTTGTTTTACTATCGACTCTCAGTCTGCTGAGGGGTAATGTTGTAAAACGTGATAAATCTTTTTTGAATACTTCAAAGGTTAATCCCAAATAAGGGAGCCAAAGTATTAAAGGAGTCTCAATATGGTAGAGGTCTGATGGATTTAATTGGTGAATCCTCTTCAATTCACAATTTACCATCTTAACGAAGAACATATTGGGCCATGTGACTCTGGGTTCTTTACATTTAAGAATTCCTTCTGGCTGAAGGAATTTAATCCTGGGTCTCTGTTTAGTGAAGTTGCGCCTGAGAATAAAGAGTAGCAACATTTACACAGACCCCCACTTCTTTGTCTAATGATAAACATTCAAATGCAGTGAAACACTCAGTTTCTTTTAGTGATTTGTGTATCCGTTTTTTTGGATTACAACTTAGAAACCATTTGCATAGAATTTGGTAGCTCTGTCTTACAATGTCGAAGGGATAGTTATGCTTGATAATTTCCAGGTCAATAGTTTTAATTCCTAAGAAAATACCAGCTTGCTACCAATTACTTCCTAACTGATGTGCCACCTTCAGGAGATGCTTCTCTTCCAGGTTTTGAGAACCAACTTACTGGGATAGAATCTCTAATGGTTGTGAATCAGTCTGTACTTTCTTGTCCTCAACCTTTGCAGATTCAACTGTCTGTGATGTCGTCAGGACCTCCTCCATACACGTTGGAGTCTCAACTGCCACTGTTTGAACTTGCTTCTCTTCAATCTTTGGAGTCTCAACTTGCTATGGTTTCCTTTCTGATGTAGGTGCCAACGTGGGATTCTTATAAGTAGTTGGCATCCTAGACATCATTTCAGAGGAATTTTGGAAAAGCATTCCCCACAAATCACAACATGACCACAGGGATAGAATTTCATGTTGTATTTCTTTACTTCACACAACCTACATGGTGCCTGTGCTGTGAATAATAGCTTTAATTTTTCTTTCAACATTGCATTTTTAAGTGGAGTTAATTCTCTTGCTTTTAAAGTAAAAATTTCCACTCTCGTGGACTAGATAACTAGCAACCACCACACCAGAGAGCCTTTCTCTATTTCGCATGTTGAGCTTCATGCAGTACTGAACTAAAATGGTCAAGTGTTCCTCCTCAGAATGAAACACTTTCTTTACAGCAAGGTGCAGACAATTGTTGCCTTCTTTGTTCACAGCGTTTACGTCTGCACAAAAAAAACTTCTTTTAAAAAAAATGAGATTTTTAAATCCACACCATACCTAATATCACTTTTAAATGTCAAGTCATACCCTAATTCAAACACAACTATGCTTTCCCATTGGACACCTCTTAAACTTCCTATGAGAAAGAATCACTTTGTGCTGATAGAAGTAAATGAGAAAGAGTTATTATATATTATTATTATTCATAATTTACATTTGTTTTCTTATGGTAATCATAAATATAATAGAAAATAGCACAAATAAATAAATAGTTGATATACTGGAAATTCTTTCTTTCGAATATGTAGAGGCATATTTATGTAATAAATATTGATCTACGTCATAATTGTTTTTTTTATCTGTTTTAATTTTGTTTTTTTATGTATTTGAATTCTCATTGCAAATACTCTTAAACATACGGATTTCGAACCAATATTTTGTGATTTAGCATTCCTTGAACATAGAATTTCATGTGTCTTTTTGAAATATTGTACTCAAGTGGCTTATGTACAGAGATATGTATTGTTTATCAATCAAATATTGTATATAAGTCAAAACAAATTGTTGGCTTTGTCTTTTTCAAAAATTTTTATATTATAATGTAAATAAATTGTTAGATTGTCAATTGTATTTTTCTATTTAATTTATTATTTGTAATTTATACTCCTATGTCTGTGGTATTCAACTGCTGTACCTGTGAACTGGATGTTTTACACTGCATATAATTTTTTTTTCTTTTGTTACATTATATATATATATATATATACACACACACACGTAAAAAGAACCCTTCATGTGTCGTTGATGCCAGTGTTGCCTGACTGTTTCCATGCCAGTGGCAAGGAAAAAGCATTCTAGCGTGGTCGTTGCCAGTGCCGCCTGACTGGCTCCTGTTCCAGTGAAATATAAAAAGCACCCACTACACTCTCATAGTGGTTCATGTTAGAAAGGGCATCCAGCCGTAGAAACCTTGCCAGATGAGATTGGAGCCTGGTGCAGCCTCTTGGCTTGCCAGCCCTCAGTCAAACCATCCAACCGACTCAGTGAGAACAAAGTCTGGCTGACCAGCTAGAACCTTGGCCAGAGGGAAAAATGAAGTTTACTGTCAGCAACTGTGAGACAACGTCCCACAACCCTACGAGCTCTAATTCTCTTCTCTTACAACATCATTCTATCTCTCTCTGTAGTTACTACTAAACATTGAAATAGGACACAAACACAAACTTTACTTCGCATGCTTTTGGATCTATCAGAACCTGTCCGTCGAGGCAAGGTATTGTAACATAATGGTAAACAAACACTTCCTTAAAACTTCAAGCATTGTTCATCTTTCACATCCTACAACTTGCCATTATAACAACAAACTCTGACATTTCATAATATTGTGTCCCTAATCAAACCTTACCCTTTACGACTGGTAACTACACAAATTATTATTGTTACATATATACATATATATACACGCACACACATACACCTTACAAACTGATTGGCAGCAAGAAGGGCATCCAACTGTAGAATCAAACCACAAATGAACCCATTAGCTTGCTTACCAACCACACGGTTCTGGGTTCATTCCCTCTGCGTGGCACCTTGGGCAAGTGTCTTCTACTATAGCCTCGAGCCCACCAAAGCCTTGTGAGTGGATTTGGTAGACGGAAACTTAAAGAAGCCCGTCGTATATATATGTATGTATATATATATATATATATATATATATATATATATATATATATATATATGTGTGTGTGTGTGTGTGTGTGTGTGTGTGTGTGTGTGTGTGTGTGTGTGTGTGTATGTTCGTGTGTCTGTGTTTGTCCCCCAACATCGTTTGACAACCGATGCTGGTGTGTTTACGTCCCCGTAACTTAGCGGTTCGGCAAAAAGAGACTGATAGGATAAGTACTAGGCTTACAAAGAGTAAGTCCTGGGGTCGATTTGCTCGCCTACAAGGCAGTGCTCCAGCATGGCCGCAGTTAAATGACTGAAACAGGTAAAAGAGAGTAAAGATTACATATATATATATATGTATATCTGCCTATCTGTCTGTCAGTCCATCCCCCTATCTATCTGTCTGACTGTCCGTCAGTACACCCATCTGTCTGTCTATCTGTCGGCTGTTTGTGACGTTGACTTCCGTAAGCTGAAGTCATTTTTCTCTGTTAAAAAGCTGCCCAACAACTTTTGCCTGGCCTCAAGCGAGGCTTTCACCCTTTAAAGGGTGAATTTTCGAATTTTAAAACATTTCATAAAAATGTTTTTCATCTGTCTAGAAAAATGGACAGCCTTTCTAAGACTGCCAAGTGTTTCGGTCTTTAAATTAAAATTGGGATTTCCACCATTGCCGCCGACGAGGCAGACTTCAAATAACACTCAACACATTGAGACACTGTCACACTCACCCTTTTGAATAAGGACAATACACATACTGATACAAGTGGGAAGGGGAGGCAGAAACAACGAAGACACTAATGAAACAACGAGCAGCAGGGCAACCCCGACTATCACTTCTCCTCTCACCACTACTCTCACTTCCGTCCTGAAAACTGCCATCACCGAACAACAAACTAAATGATTTTGCTTCTGTTTGAATGCAAAAGAAATATTCTAAAGTCCTTCTCAAAGGAAGAACTTCTACAATGTAAACAATTATTATACAAAGAAGACAAAACCATTAAACTGAACACCTCACACAGCATTTTGTAAGACATCCCCACCCCAAAAAAACCCCATTATTTACAAAACCCTGAACATAAAAAATAAGATATTAGAAGGGGCCACTTAAGAAACAGTTGGGAAATGTGTACAGGCCATAATGAGCATTCAAAACATATATTGCAAGAGTGCAAAGATTTGCCTGGATCGAGGTTAGATTTGATACGGAAGAACGGGCAAAGGGACACTCGACAAAAAGTGTTTGGATTGCAGGGGATTTCTAAGGATTCCCACTTACCTTGGTTATCGGGTGACAACGGTAAAAATTAAAAGAAGAATGGCAAATGGCCATGGAGCGGGGTGGGAGAAGAAAAAGGGGAAAGAAAAGAAGAGACATAAAATCAAACAAAGCAGGGAGGGTTCACCGCTCAGAAGAGCAAAACTCCCACACAAAATAAAAAAGATTGACAGCAACACTACAAACACACGAATACCAAATGGCCCCACGAAAGCTGATAGCAATAAACAAACAATTCAGACCTAATGTAATACACCAACAGAAGTGAATGTGAAAACAAACAATCACCCATGCACAACACAAAAAAAACCTCCTTCACGTGACACAAAACATACTGAAATCTCTCTACCTTGATGCAGGAGGGAGATTTCAAAAGTAAAAAAAATGGACAAAAAACATTCTGAGAAATGATTTTGAGGAGGGGAACAACCAAACTTCAAACAGTGACTTTCTCTCTCTCTCTCTCTCTCTCTCTCTCTCTCTCTCATTCTTTTCCTTTTGTTTGTAAAACACAACTTTCGATAGGAACATGCTTAGAATAGGTTGTATAAATGTACGTGGCTTGGGGTCCCCATGGAAACAAGGCTGTCTGTTAAATGAGATCGAGTCACAGAATAGACATATAGTCATCAGTGAGACCAGACTCCACAACCCACGGTCTCCCCAACACATGTTCAGCAGACAATTTGACGTTTGTTTTTCTCCGTGTCTGCCAAGAATGGGAGGAGGTGGTACCATGGTGCTTTTAGGAAGAGTCTGGACATCAAAGTAAGAGCAATATTCCTAGACCCGGAGGGTAGGCTGGTAGTTTTGGATGTCAATGGTAGTAATGGGTGTGCTTTTCGACCGATAACAATTTATGCACCGTCCTTAACAGGTCAGCTGGATTTCTTTCGACGTCTAGAGGTTTTCCTGGGAACGTCTCGACTTTTACTTTCAGTGGGGGATTGGAACGCTACCTTGGACATGCAACTAGACTACGTGGGTAGAGATAGAAATAGAAGGGGATGTAAATGCTTCAAAGACCCACTCAGACATTTCCAACTGTCTGATAGGTACCGACTGAACCACTTGAATGCACTAAAGTGGACATGGACCAATCGCATCGGGCCATCCTGATCGTATTTAGATAGTGTTCTACAGGACAGTGGATAGGGATAGTGTAGGTTGTCCACAGTTTCATATAGTCAGCTACACAGGTCATAAATTTGTGACTTGTATGTTTGACTTAGATAAGAGTCATAGGCAGGGTCCCAGTTACTGGAAACTAGATGCGTTATTCACGGCGTGCCAGGCTTACAGAGACCGGATTAGCACACTAGTTAAGAGGGCGTTGACGGGCACCAGCATCAACAATAGATGGTGGTATGCCCTAAAGAAAGCAATTAAAATAGACTCGGTTAGGTATAAAAAGGCTCTGGTGATAGATCGAAATAGAATAGAGGGAGACCTAGTTAAGAAATTAGAAGAGGCACATACATGTGGCATCATGTCCAATGTGTTGGCAGTGAGGTTGGCCCATGACCAACATTTCAACGCCAAACACGAAGGATATGTTGTCAGAGCTAGGATGAGTGCTCTGGGAAACGAAGGAGTTGGAGCCACCTGAGAGGTCCAAGTGGCAGAGGCGCAACAAGGCAACAAAGCCACCATTCGGTCTCTGACAGATGAACAGGGGCGCGAATTACTCGAGCCCGAAAGGATGTGTGAGGCCTTTCAACAGTAATTTGCCCGACTGTACGGGACAACTGGTGGGTCAGAATGCAGGGTGGACTTTAGTGCCTACCTGCATGGCTTGGAGTGTATGTGGTGCAATGACAGGCTGGGCTTGGACGGTCTGCCTTACGAGCCTTATTGTCATATTCCAGACTTGTTTGGAGGCATTTTGGCTGCAGTCTACTGTCACTGGCATCAAAATGGGAGTATCCGCAGTTTTGTGAGGTGGGGAGCGGTGGTAGCGTTAAAGAAAGATCCAAACAAGGAGATTGTTATAGATCATTTTCAGCCCATCACTCTGCTCAACGCAGATTTGAAAATTTTGGCCACGGTGCTAGCCGAGAGGTTGGAGCTTATCGTTGAGACGCAAACATGCGCTGTGCCGGACAGGAGTATCCATGACAACTTCCATCTGATGCGTTACATCATAGACAGGGTAGTTAAGGAATCGTGCATGATTGGGGGCACCGATCAGTTTGAATCAATCGAAAGCTTTCGATAAGGTTGACCATCGTTACTTAGAAGCTGTCCTTAGGGCACTGGTTTCGGTTCCTTGCCTGAGGTCACCGTGGTCTTTTTCGCAGACTCCTCTTTCCACAGATAAACTTAATTTGTTTTACCATTTTACTCCACTTTATTTTGCTGTTTACACGCCCCAAACTTTTTTAATCGTTTTTTTTTTCCTTTCTTTCTTTCGAATAGAAAAGTTCTACATTGTATTTTCCCCTCTGTATACGGCCCTGTGTAGCTAATAAAGAAATCTATCTGTCTGTCTAACGGTCTACGTTCTGTCTGTCTATCTACACACACACACACCTATCTATGAAGGGTTACGTAAGTTACTCAAGAGTTTCGTAATTCAGACTCGTCAAACTTTGACGAAATCCATTCACGGAACTCTCGCACTTTCCCTCATTTATTTAACTTAACAACTAAATCTTAAATAGATTTTACTCAAATTTACTGCTCCCCGCCTCTTCTTTTATATATATATATAAATTTGTGGGCTTCTATGAAGCACATACACGCTATATATATGTATGTGTGTATATATATATAAATATAAACAGGCATATATACAAGGGCCGGGAACAGGGGGTGCAGCGGGTGCACCCACACCCCCTAGAGTTTTCAGGGGTTGCAAGATCAAAATTTGCATCCCCTACAAAATCTTACCAGTTGCAGAAAAAAAGTGTTTAAAATCTATCGGTATAAAATGCTAAAGTTCGATCTCGTTTCAAAACAAAGAAAAAAATAAACATATAAATAAATAAAAGTAATGAAGCTGGCATAAAATTCCCTAGGGAGTTTAGAACCACTAACTTCTGAAGGCAAATAGCGTCAAAATACCAAAACTTAATTGACAATAACAACAGTAGCAGCAACAATAACAACAACAAAACCAGCATGTATGGTTAATTTTGAATATATAGCATTACTTGAATTCTTGAAGACAGCTCCCACCTAGTTTCTGTCTGTCAATACTTCTCTCCATCTTTTAGTACCACTCCCAAGTTCTTTGTAATTGGTGTTGCTAAAGACTTAAAACACGGTTGACTGGATTCGACCGTTTGACCCCAGTCTAAAAATAAAACCCCTTCAAAATTCTTTCAATACAAAACGACCATTTAATACTCCATACCATTATTTGCTTGACCACTGCCTGGGTAAGTGCCTTTTTTTTCAACTCCAACCTGATTCACCTTTTCATTAAATCTTTACTTTCCTTTTGTCTTTATTCCTCTCTATCTGCTTGAGTTCCTTAGGAAATAGTTTCCTTTTTGCGTTACTACTAACAAATCGTATCTTAAAGACGTAGTTTAGGCAGAATACCTTATATATTGACGGCTTTCATTTTTTATCTTGCCTTAATTCTGTCATATTATTAACCAAAAGTCTTCCTGCCTATATATAAAATAGTATCTGCGTCATATCTGTTTCCGATACTGTCCTGCTTTTTCGTTTTATATAGAAAACGTTGATTTAATTAGTTTGATAAGTGCCTCTGCACGAAACTCTCGAACCTTCAGTCACTATGTAACTTTCTCCGATGAATAAATCTATACTTATTGAGACTGACTCAACATAAATTCTATTTTTCATGTTTGATGAGAACCCAATAATGTTCGGAAATCGATTACAGTTGTTCATCTTTTTTTTCAATCTACGGAGAAATGGCTAAATTTGCCCTCTTTATAAATATACGATATATATATAAATCTAAATAGACCTCGATAATCGGCTCGGGAATCTCCCCAACGACTTTACAAAGGTCACTTGGAGCCCCAATTCGCCGTGAAACCATTTGATAGCTGGTATCGTTACGAGGTCTATTTATATTTACCCACTTCTCTACTTGGAGAGTAAGCTCTCCTCCGGTTATATGGTTTTACCGTATATTATCACATATGTATCTCTCTCTCTCTCTCTCTCTCTCTATATATATATGTATATATGTGTGTGTGTGTGGAGAGAGAGAGAGAGAGAGAGAGAGACGTAGGTAGGTACATATGTAAGCACACAAACACGCACGCATATATATACGAATGTATGTATTTGTGTGTCTGTATGTCACCCCACCATCGCCGTATAACTAATGTTGATGCGATTATGCCCCTGTAACTTGTCGGTTCGAAAAAAGAGGCGTATAGGCTACTTTTGTATTATAGTGTGCGTGTTGTTATTTAACCCAGGGTCAAACCTGACTGAGCAGGCTCGTGCTCAAAGTCACTCTGGCCGTGACCATCCCATCCTATTCCTACGTCTCTGCTTGAAGTAGTTGTGTGGGATTTTAATCGAGATTTGGTTACTACTTCTAGCAGTTCGAGCCAAAACGTATAGGCCAGTTGTTGTTGTTTAATCCCAGGTCAGTCCTGATCCGGGCAGCTCTACAATCAAAGATGTTCCAGCAATGACCATCCCTTCTGTTATTCTGACAGAGTGTATCTAGGACTACATTGTGTAATGTGTAGTATAGTGTTCAGTCTTTATAGCTACAGTTGTAGTTAGTTCCGTCTTGGTTCAACTTGCGCTTGGTAGCCTCTTCGTTTACACCCTTTAAATCCCACTTCAACTCAACAAAACTCTGTTACACACACACACACACACACATACATGCAGAGCCACCTTTGAAAGTGTCAGTCTTTAAGGGATTATGTTCGTCCACCACTGTTTGGCCTTCATTGCTGCACATTATCTGTGTGTTTTGTGGATAAAGTTTCCTTTCGATCTCAGCAGAACTTTTTGCCAGACACTTTGTTCACGTCGATTGAAGCAATGACAAATAAAGGGTCTTCAATGTACCTGAAAATTGAAGGAAAAGATGATGGATAATGAAACGAATAATGCATGGCAAATTGAATGCAATTTAATAAATGATAATATACGTGTGTTTAATTGTAATCGTCTAAGCCCTCTAACCACTAAGCTACACACCTGCACTTGTACGTATCTCCTGGTAGTTTTGTCTCTTGCATGTGAGATATCTCTGTGGGTTTAAGTGTAGCGGGGTCAGTTGTCTGATGTTCCATGGGGTTTGCTGCTAATAAATCAGATAGGGTTTGGCAGTCTGTTATTTTGGAACCAGTTTTCTTGGTGATTTATCCAGGGTTGAAATAGTTGCCTGGCAATGTCTGGGGGACAACGGATTAGATGTCGGTTGATTATCCTGTTATGTTGTTATTTTATAGGTGTGTGGCTCCTGGTTAGGAGATTCAGCTCATAATCGTAAGGGTGTGGGTTTGGTTCCCACACTTTACTTCAGCTCACTCAGCTGGCAGAAATGAGTCATACCTGTAATTCAGTGGACCAGCTTATCATGTTCTGTGTTCTGTGTTGGATTTCCCTGAGAACTACATCTATTGTATGCATGTCAGTCGCATCTTGTCTTCTACTATAGTCTCAGGTTAAGCAAATCCTTGTGAGTGGATTTGGTAGAAAGAAACTGGAAGAAGCCCATCACATATATGTGTGTCTTTGTGTTTGTCCCCCCACCATTCCTTGACAGCCAATGCTGGTGTGTTTGTGTCCCTGTAACCTAGTGGTTCAACAAAAGAGAGCGATAGAATAACTTCTGAGGTTGATTTCTTCGACTAACACCCTTTAAGGCGATGCTCCAGCATGACTAGTCAAATGGCTGAAGCATATAGAAAACAGTAAAAAATGTCTGTGGTGCACTTAGCCACTTGCTTGTTAATTTCACGAGCAGGCTGTTCCAGTGATCGGAACAATCCTAATTGACCAACAGCATTTTTAGATGGTGTTGGATCACTTGACACTTTGGTTTGCCCTCATTCTGCACTGTTGTTCTGTCTTCAAGTGGTTGTGAAGTGTTTTTGTTTGCCAGATGGGAATGTGGTTGAACACCATCCTCTTTTCTGATGTTGTGAGGATGCTGAAGGAGGGCGAGATGCATTTTAACCATTATATCTTTGCGTATAGGATTAAGGGGGGAGTGTGGTGGCTGTTGTTGTTGGTGTTGTTTAACCTCAGGTTAGTCCAGATTGAGCAAAATCCATGATCAAAAGTATCACAGCCATGACCATCCAGTCATTAACAAATCCAGAACCACATGACACAGCATATCCTGAGTCTAGCCACCATGTAGTGGTCTCCCTCATTGGCTCATACATACATATATATATATATGGATAAGAGAGTAAGGTGTGATTTGAGGGAGATTTGGCTGCTATTTCTATCAGGTCCAGCTACCATGTAGAGGTCTCCCTCATTGGCTCAATACTTACATATATACATAGATAAGAGAGTAGGGTGTGATTTGAAGGAGATTTGGCTGCTATTTCTAGCAGGTCTAGCTATCATGTAGAGGCCTCCCTTATTGGCTCATACATACATATATACATAGATAAGAGAGTAGGGTGTGATTTTGAGGGAGATTTGGTTGCTATTTCTAGCAGGTCTAGCTACCATGTAGAGGCCTCCCTCATTGGCTCATACATCATCATCATCATCACCATCGTTTAACGTCCGCTTTCCATGCTAGCATGGGTTGGACGATTTGACTGAGGACTGGTAAAACCGGATGGCAACACCAGGCTCCAATCTAATTTGGCAGAGTTTCTACAGCTGGATGCCCTTCCTAACGCCAACCTTCAGAGAGTGTAGTGGGTGCTTTTACGTGTCACCTGCACGAAGGCCAGTCAGGCGGTTCTGGCAATGGCCACGCTCAAAATGGTGTCTTTTATGTGCCACCCGTACAAGAGCCAGTCCAGGGGCACTGGCAACGATCTCGCTCGAAAATCCTATGAAGGCCAGTCAGGCGGTACTGGCAACGGCCACGCTCAAAATGGTGTCTTTTATGTGCCACCCGCACAAGAGCCAGTCCAGGGGCACTGGCAGCGATCTCACTTGGCTTGCCGGGTCTTCTCACGCACAGCACATTTCCAAAGGTCTCGGTCAGTAGTCATCGCCTCGGTGAGGCCCAATGTTCGAAGGTCTTGCCTCACCACCTCAGCCCAGGTCTTCCTGGGCCTACCTCTTCCACGGGTTCCCTCAACTGTTAGGGTGTGGCACTTTTTCACGCAGCTATCCTCATCCATTCTCACCACATGTCCATACCAGCGCACACCACAACTAATGCTTCTTATGTTCAGCTTTTCTCTCAAGATACTTACACCCTGACGGGTATGCACACTGACATTACACATCCAGCGGAGCATACTGGCTTCATTCCTTGCGAGCTTACGCATGTCCTCAGCAGTCACAGCCCATGTTTCACTGCCATGTAGCATGGCTGTTCAATGAATTTTCAAAATTCTAATCGTTCTATTGACGGGATTTTGTCAAAAGAAAGTGAGCTAAAAGTAAAAAAAAAAACAAATCCTCTTTCCATCAGGAAAGGAACCATTGGAGAAAACTCCAAGCTGCCATTATATGGAATTTTTTTATTTATTTAGTGTTTAATTTTATTTTTCATTTTCGAATTAACTGTCACGATATCTGCAAGAATAAATTGCATTGATATAAGAGCTGCCGTTCAGTGGCATCAGTTCTGTAGAGATGTTTGTTTGGCAAAAAACTGGTGCCGGACAAAACTCCAATTGCTGGTCCGGACCATAGAGTGGAGTTCCATGAAAGTTTGTTCTTCAAAAAGAAGAACAATGGACGACGAATGTGTCGCAAAACTTGGGTTGTTGGATGTTATGACACCACAACCAGAAAAAGGATTTCTTCAACGTCTACCCGATAGGAGTGCAGAGATGTTGGAGAATGTTATCAGACAAAACGTTCTTGCAGAAAATTTATGACTGACAATTTGGCAAGCTATTGGAATCTGCATATACTCGGTTCCATTCACCAGACGGTAAATCGTTCCCCAAATTTCTTAGATCGGTCATCGGGGTATGTAAAAATCAGCGGAGGTAAAGATTATGGGAGATTATTTTTGTTGGTTTTATTTTGAAATGAAAACATTATATCAAGGTACGATTCAAGAAGATTGGATCCAGAGCGCGCATCCGCGCATGCGAGACGTGACTAGTGGATCCTACGACTCTCCAGCGCGCGTCACGCACAAAACATGTATGAGGGTGTTTGCGTTTTGTTTACAATGTGTTTTATTTACTTTGTTCAAAAAAACCAAAACAAACCGTCCTGCATGTTTTGTGCATACATGCATTGGCAATAGATTGTTATTGTAGGATCGACTAGTCACGACTCGCGTGCGCGTGCGCAATAGCAGGTGTGTGCGCATATTAATGGCGGTGAATTCGAATGTGTGAAAAAAAGGTAAATTTCAACATTTCTCTCGTTCAACACCCGACAAAGCATAAACCACAAAATTCACCTTTATTCTGTAATTCTATCTCCAGAAAATCGAAAAATACAAGTTATTCGCTGAAAAATTCTGCGCCAGAAATTGCAAAAGAAGAAAAAACCATTTCACAGCTGATGTCTTCTGCTGAATTCCAGACATTTTCGAACAAGGTAAGGCAAAGAGATTTCCTTTTAATTGGCTTTCGCTTGTTTCAATAAAGACAAAACAAAACACTAACATGCTTTTGCTTTTGTTCAGACTTCGTTACTACTAATTTTTATAATTTCAGCATTCGTTTATTATTGTTTTCAAACGTATTTCTGCCAAATGTCATTTATAAAACATGTTTAAAGAAAAAGGGTGCGGATGCAGTCACGCCCCTCACCTTCGAAAATGTGTTTTTTAGTGAAAGGTTTCTAAGGAAACGTGTCTGTTTATTATTACATGTGTGTTTATATAGATGTCTGTAGGTATATAACGTGTGTATTTGTCTTTCTATAGCTCGAGAGAGAGAGAGAGAGAGAGAGAGAGAGAAAGTTGTAATGGAATTGAAGGCTTGTAATGGCTGTGGAGTATCTCTGGGTCAGTTCGTCGTACTTTATATTGTCTGATATCGTCTTTAAATCACATTTCACCTTCCAACACTTATAACCCCTCTTGAATCTCAATATTTCGTCGTTTTTTTGGCTTTCGGACACCTCAGTGTTTGTCCATCCATCGACATGCACAAATCTTGCAGTCCTCCATTTTGTTCTCTTCTGGATCCTTTCTTGGTCTACGCCTTTCAAACACGCGCGAAACAATTTCCAGTGGGAGGAGGGGGAGCCTGTTGAGCCTTGTGTTTTTTTGTATTTGTTTTTTTTCTCTTGCTTTGTATCGGAGGGGGTGTCTGAGAAGGTGGGTGGGGTGGGGTGGGACGGGGTGTATGGCTTGGGGTTCTAATTCAATCTGTCCTTTCTTCCTCTTCCTTCAGCTACCATCCACTGTTCTTTGTTTCTCTTTTCTTCCTGTTGCACCTTCTCCGGCCCCTTTCTAACTTCTTCCTGACTTCTCTGCTTCTGCAGAGGCCTTTTTTAGCAACATTTAAAGCAACGAGGGGTTCTGCCCTCCACCCCCACCCCCACTCTCAACACTACATCTCCAATGGTCACCGTTTCCACCATATTTTCAGTGGTTCTGCCAATACCCAATATGATCAGGTCCAATGTTTGCTCTTTCCATACAGAATTTTCTGTTTTCGTGGCCTGCAGGACGGCTATTTCTTCTTTACTTCCGAGAAGAACAGCCGCCACAACCCAAGCCACATCTGTTTCTGGTGGGATTCTCTCCACCCTAATCCTGGAAGTCCTTCTTCCAAGATATGTAGGTTACTGTGGTTACAGCATATTCTTTTGCCTTTCCTGCCTTCTTGAACCACAATTGTTCCAAATCTGCTTCCTCTGCCTCAACGTTTTCAATTTTCCTTTCTTCCACTGAGTACACCTTATATATTTACTGTTTTCTTACCCATATTTTCCAATACTTTCTGGAGTAGGGACAACTTAGCATCACCACCGATCCTACGTGCCATCTTCTCATATTTCTCCATGTTTGTCAGGTCCACCTCCTTTTTTGTGACTTCTGTCACTTCAGCAAATCTTTCTTCTTCCTTAAACACTTGTCCATTCTATCAACTGCTCGTACGAGCCACTCCTCCGAAGAGGACAATTCGGACCCCCTAAGGTCTGAATAGAACATGTTCCTTACTGTTGGCATTGCTGATCCTGCTTAAGGCGGAGAGAAAGCACAAGACAGTCGACCCCTCCTCACACAATCAACAAATACACCAACACTATGTAAAAGCGTGAGAGGAAATGGGAAAGAAGAAAGAGAGCGAATGTCTTAATTCTCCTGCTTAAATAGTCTTGCCGATGAGAGTCTTGCCGATGAGAGTCTTGCTGTTGTATTAGATTGATAGATAGAGAGATATTGATATATGTAAATATATATGTGTGTATATATTTAAGTGCAAGATCTCAGGATCAAGGTGTAGGAAGTGAGTAAGCTTCAAGCAGTCCATAGTAGAAAGTATAAAAAGCAACTTTGAAGAACATTAGTGGTTTATTGTCAAAGAAGATTGTAAATGTTTTCGAAAATTAGGGAACAGAGGAGATAAAATCACCAGCAGAACCTCAGAAATAGTAATTAGCCTAACGAGGGGTACTCCACTAGCTACTGATAAGGGTGAATACACCTTAGTTAAATGAAGGTTACATTGTTGTCAAAATATCTCAAGAGAATAAGGTTCTGCTAGCTGGGAGACATATGTTACTGGGATTTTCACCTGTTCCAATCCCTAAATTTGCATGTGTCTGTAGTTATATGTGTGTTTGTGCATGTGTGTGTGTGTGTGTGTGTGTGTGTGTGTGTGTGTACATGTATGTAGAAGAGAAGAGATGAGAAAGGAATAAACGATCATCTTCTGAACTTTCTAGGATGATTGCTCCTTCCTTTGTCATTCCTTTTCTTATTACTGCTCCCTACTTGACTAATGTGTCATTCTGGTGTATATTCAGTTTCACACCAGGTTATTTGGATCTCAATGCCTTAGCAATATATTCTTTTACTTGTTTCAATCATTTTGATTGTGGCCACGCTGGAGCACCACCATTTAGTCAAAGAAATCGACCCCGGGACTTATTCTTTGCAAGCCTAGTACTTCTGTTGGTCTCTTTTAATGTATTTTAATTATCATGTGCTTTTCAAGAGGCTTTTATAATTGAAGATTTCAACTTCACAATTCAGTCTTAATTCACTGTGAGATACATGTTTCAAGGTTGTATTAATGTCCAACAGAAGTGTACCCCAACACCGTAACTTTGTTTCCTCATAGCTGCATGCAACAAACATGAATATTTGAAGATAAAATTATTTACAAATGGAGTAGATTACAATTGTATCTGGATTTGTTGTGAAAAAAAGTTTTGAAGGAGGGTGAAAAGAGGAGTTTCAGATAAATCACCCATGGGTTGTGAATAAAAATAGGGAAACAGAATACTTTGAGAGAAAAACCCCACCCTTTTTTTTTTTTAAAGCTAATTTCAATAAGGCAAACCCCCATCTGTGTCATAAACAGATTCACTGTAGACACAATAAACATATGGTCCTGTGATATTGGACTGGGGTGGAACAGTTCTCCACTATCTACTTGAAGCTCTTCTATAGGCACTGTACTAAAAATAGCAACCCTTTATATTCTTAAGGTAGTGATATACAAAAAAGAAAACTTAATAAATTTATCATACAGACAGAGACATGGCTGTGTGGGAAAGAAACTAATTTTGTAATCTCATGGCTTCAAGTTCAGTCCCACTGCATAGCACCTTGGGAAAGCGTGTGTATATATATACATATATATATTGATTGAAGTGTACAGTATTATAGTACTATGTATCCATTGTGGCCATCCTTACCAGTCGGTTTTGCACTTGGGGCTTAATAGGTTGTTAGATAACAGTCCAATTATGTAACCCTGCACTCTTCAGAGCAGCTCTACTGTCTGTTTTGTATGGTTTCTATGACTGAATGCCCTTCCTAACTAATGCCAGCCACTTTACAGAGTGAACTGAGTTCCTTTTTATGTGGTGCCCATGCACATATGTTAGTACATTACAATATTAGAGAAGTATTTCAGTTGATTTCACCAATCAGGCTCCCACACAACAGCAGAAAATCCCAATCCTGGTGCTTGTTAGAAGAAGGGCTCGTGCAAACAAAGAAGATTGTGCTGAAATGGATTTGTTGTATATATATAATATATATACATGGGTTGCATGGAGGCAAAGTGACTGAGTCCCTTTCAAGTGTTGGGCCTCATGGAGGCAATGACTGAGAAGACCCATCAAGCTGAGCAAAACCGCAGTTGTGGCAGATACTGGTACAGTACAAATTGGCATGTAAGGGCATCCAGCTATAGAAAACCATGCCAAATCAGAGAGGAGCCTGGTGCAGCCTTCCAGTGTGCCAACCCAGTCAAACCATCCAACCCATACCAGCATGGACAATGGATGCTAAATGATGATGATGATGACACACACACAATAAATACATATGTGTGTATACATATATATATATATATATATACATATAATTATATATATATATTTCGGTTTTTTGGATTTGTTTCGCAAGACTTTTTTATGTCATTTCGTGTGTTGAAGCATCTTCTGTTGTGTCTGGGGAGAGTCATTTTCTTATTGTGCCTTCAAATTTAACACTCACCGGTAACATTTCCACTTATTTCTTATTTTTATTTTCCTAAAACTTTCGTTGCGTCTTGCAAACTTATCAATAGTCTTGACTCTGTCCGTTATTTATGCATGTGTGTGTCTCAGTGTGTGTGTATGTATGCATTCATGTGTGTGTGTGCATATGTATATATGTATGTATGGGTGTGTATGCATACATGTATGCCTGTATGTATTCTGCATATTCCTGTGTTTGTGTGTGTTTTTATGTATGTGTGTGCATGTGTGTATATGTATGTATGTACCTCTGTCTCCTTGTGTGTGCATGTCTGAGTGTGTGTGTGTGTGTGTTTTGCTGCTATGTACCATGTTTTTATGTATGGGTGTATACATATGTGTGTGTGTGTGAGTGTATCTGTGTGTATGTATGTATATATGTATACTTGTGTGGGTGTGTGTACGTATGTTTGTAAGTATATATGTGTGTATATGTGTACATATCTATGTATATGTATATATAATTGTGTATGTATTTGTATAAATTCATATGTATGAGTTATTAGGTTCTGTATGTATGTACATATATCTGTATGTATGTGTGTGTATATATGTATGTATATGTGTATGTGTGTTTGTGTGTATATATATGTATGTATATGTATGTATGTGTGTATATATATATATATATATATATATATATATATATATATATGTATGTGTATGTGTATGTATGTATATATGAAAACACTTGAGTTCTTTTTCTTTTATATATATGTATTTGTATGTATGTATGTATGTATGTATGTATGTGCTTGCGTGTGTTTACGTATGTGTTTGTATACATGTATGTATATGTATATGCGTATCTGTTTATTCGGTTATAGGCGTAGATGTATATGTATGAGTATATGTATATGTCTATTTCTATTTATACATGTGTATATATATATATGTATATATGTGTGTATGGGGACATGCACACATATGGGTATATTTGTATAGGCATGGGTACGTATGTGCATATGTGTAAATGTGGACGTATGTGTGTATACGTGTGTGTGTGTATATATATATATATATATATATATATATACACATATATATATGTGTATATATATGTGTATATATATGTATGTATATGTGTATATGTCTTTATGTATGCATGTATGTTTTCACACAGTTATATGTATGTGTTGTCCAACCCA